>NC_091166.1:1701467-1883105 GCF_040958095.1 Procambarus clarkii
CTCCAATCATTATCACCACATAATTACACCCCCATCATCACCACCACATTACTTCACTCATATCATCATCACATCATTACTACACCCCCATCATCTTCACCACATTACTGTACACTAAACATAATCTCCACCATATCACCATCATCACCACATTACTACACTCCTATCATCATCATCATCACCATATTACTTCACTCCCATTATCATCTCAACATAACTGCACTCCCATCTTCATCATCACCACATTAATACACTCCCAGCATCATCACCACTTTACTCAACTCCCATCACTATTAAAAAATTTCTCCACTTCTACAAACATCGGCCCATTACTCCACTATCATCATTATCATCACTACATTACTACACTCGCATCATCACACTACATTACTCCACTCTCAAGATCCTCATCACATTATTCCACTCCCATCATCATCACATTCCTCCACTCCCACAATCACCACGACTTTAATACACTCCCATCATCATCACTACAATACATCACTCCTATCATCAACACCACAATACTTCACTCCCTACATCATCACCTCATTACTCCACTCCCATCTTTATCATCACATTTTTATATTCCCATCTACATCACCACATTACTACACTCCCACCAACATCAGGCTGCTACGGGTTGCTTCCTGGGGGAGGGGGAGGGTTATAACAAACATATGTTATATGAAGTTATCAGACGATAACTTCAAGAGAAACACTTCGAACATCATCACAACATTACATCACTCCTAACATCATCACCACATTACAACATTCCCAACAATATCATCACGAATAATGCACTATAAACATCACCACCACGACTACTACACTCCTATCATCATCACAACATTACTTCACTCCTAACATCATCACCACATTTGCACAGATACGAACCCATTAAGATTTCAACTTTGATTCAACAGAGCAGAAGAAGTTTTTAAAACACATATGGCAAAATCTTACTGAACCGACCTTACGAGTAATAAATACTCATACTCCGCCCAAGTTAAACAGAAACAAGCAACACTTAGTGGGCCAGCCTGAGGCTTTGGGCCCGTGCAGGAATATCCCTGCAAAAAAAAAAAAAATCACCACATTACCTCACTCCCAGTATCCCAATATCGTCACCATCATTATCACCATCACCACCACATTACTACACTCACATCATCATCATCACCACGTAACTTCACTCCCATTATCATCACAACATTACATCACTCTCATCATCATCATCATCACCACATTACAACACTCCTATCATCATCATCATCATCACGACCTTACTTCACTCCTAACGTCATCACCACATTACTACACTCCCAACAACATCATCACGACTATGAACATCATCACCATGGCTAACTCACTCAAGTTATCATCACAACATTTCTTCACTCATTACATCATCACCACATTACTACACTCCCAACATCATCACCATCATAATCGTCATATTACTACACTCTCATCATCATCATCATCATAACATTACTCAACCTCCATTTTCATCACCACATTACTACAAATCCATCATCATCACAACATTACTCCCATCATCATTTTAACAATACTCCAGTCTCATCATCATCGCCGCATTACTTCACTCTCATCATTATCACAACATTATTACATTCCCATCATCATCACTACATTGCTCCACTCCCAGCATCATCACACCTTTACGACATCATCATCACTATTACTACTACACTCCCAACATCATCACCACATTACTACACTCCTAACATCATCCACACCACAATACTTCTCTTCGATCATCATCACCACATTACAGCACTCCCATCCACATCACAACATTACTTCACTCCCATCATCATCACATCATTACTACACTTCCATCATCATCACTACATTACTCCACTTCCACCGTTATACCCACATTACTCTACTCCTATCATCAACACAACAATTCTCCACTCCCATCATCATCGCCACATTACTCAACTCCCATCATCATCATCGCCACATTACTCCAATTCCATCATTATTATCACATTATTACACTCCCAGCATCATCACCACATTACTTCACTGTCACTATCATCACCTCTTTTCCACACTCCCAACATCATCACCACAGTATTCCACTCCCAAAATCATTTCCACATTTCTTCACTCCCAACATCATCACGACCAATGCACTCCCAACATCCTCACCAAATTACTACATTCCCATCATCATCATCACGACATTACTCCACTTCCATTATCTTAACAACATTACTCCTCTCTCATCATCATCATCATATTACTACACTCCCATCATCATCATCACCACATTACTATACTCCCATCATCATCACCATTACTTCACTCATAATATCACCATATTAATACACTCCCAAGATCATTACCATTATAAATAAAATAATCACCATAAGACTACACTCCCATCATCATCATCACCACATTACTCCACTTCAGCATTATCATCACAGTATTACACTCCCATCATCATCACCACATTACTACACACCTATCACCATCACAATGAATACTACAATTCAAATATCATCACCACATTACTACACGCCTAACATCATCACCACATTTCTAAAATTCCGAAATCATCTCCACATTACTACACTCCCTGAAACATCCTCATGACTAATGCACTCCCAACTTCATCACCACGGCTACTACACTCCCACAATAATTACCACATTACTACACTCCAATCATCATCACCACATTACTTCACTCCCATCATCATCACAACATTACTACACTCCCATCATCACCACCAAATTACTCAATTTCCAACATCATAACCACATTACTACACCCCTATCATCATCTCCACATTACTTCACCCCATCATCATCACCACATTACTTCACTCCAATCATCATCCTTATTACTACACTCCCATCATCATTACCACACTACTTCCCACCCATCATCATCACATTACACCACTCCCACCTTCATCCCCGCATTACTCCGATTCCATCATCATCACCACATAACTCCACTTATCAATATCACTATATTACTCCACTTCCATCATCATCATCACCACATTACTCCACTTCGATCATCATCACAACATTACTACACTCCCAACATCATCACCATTATTATCATCATCACCACATTACTACACTCCCATCAACATCATCACATTACTTCACTCCCATCATCATCACCACATTACTACGCTCCCATCATCATCACCACATTACTACACTCCCATCATCATCACCGCTTTACTTCACTCCCATCATTATCACCACATTACTACACCCCCATCACCATCACCACATTACCCCACTCCCATCATCACTACATTACTACACTCTCATTATCATCACTACATTACTCTACTTCAAAGAACATCACCCCATTACTCCACTCGCATCATCATCACTACATTACTCCACTCCCGTCATAATTATCACATTACTCTACCCCCATCGTCATCACCACATTGCTACACTCCCATCATCATCACCACATTGCTACACTCTCATCAATATCACCCCATTACTCCAATCCCATCATCATCATCACATTACTTCAATTCCACCATTATCAACACATTACTCCAGTCCTATTAACTCCTTCACCACATTACGCAACTCCCACAATCTTCACCAAATTACTCCACTATTATCATCATAACTAAATTACTCCACTCATCATCACTTTATTACTCCACTGCCATCATTGTCACTACATTACTCCACTCATCATCATCATTACCACGTTACTACACTTCCATCATCAGTACCACATTACTACACTCCCATCATCATCATCACATTATTACACTCCCATCATCACTACATTACTACACTCACATCATTATCACCATATTACTACACTCCCATCATCATCGCCTTATAACTACACTCCCATCATCATCACCATGACTACGCCTTCGCTCATCATCGTCACCACGACATATTCCTTACTGTAAAATTTTCTACAACCCTCACTAATTTTTCTCTATCTTAGATATTTATTATTCCTCTGTCATATGGCAAAGCCTTACAAACAATACTTCATAAAGGACAATGTATCCCTTGAAGGCATCTGAGGATTCCTTCAACCTCCGAGCTATGACGAAGCCAACAATGAGATGGCTAGAAAATGGTCAGTCTTTCGAGGGACGGCTAGAAAACGGCCGCACACAAAAGGAAACTGCATGGAAACAATGTGAAATGACTGCAATAAATTATGAACGAAAACGTCGGGAACTGGAATATTATAAACAAAAAGAAAAGGAGCTGAAACAACAAATATTTGAGCAACAATGCCAGCTCACCAAAACAATGATTTTGTTTCACAAAAAGAGGGACGAAAAACTAGAGGACCATGGACAAAGCAACATGGATGACCTCGCACAGGCACTTCAAAACGTTACTGTGTGAAGTTACAAAAAGTTGCTCGGACCAGCCGCCGACTGATTTCTTAGGTCTTTGCAAACATTGAACATTAATTCTCTACAATAAATTAATTTTGTATAACAAATAAATAATTAAATATATAAATAAATAAATATCCTTTTTTCTAATATTATTCTGTGTGTGTGTGTGTGTACTTACCTATTTGTGCTTGCGGGGGTGGAGCTTTGGCTCTTTGGTCCTGCCTCTCAACTGTGAATCAACTGGTGTACAGATTCCTGAGCCTACTGGGCTCTATCATATCTACATATGAAACTGTGTATGGAGTCAGCCTCCACCACATCACTGCCTAATGCATTCCATCCGTTAACTACTCTGACACTGAAAAAGTTCTTTCTAACGTCTTTGTGGCTCATGTGGGTACTCAGTTTCCACCTGTGTCCCCCTTGTTCGCGTCCCACCAGTGTTGAATAGTTTATCCTTGTTTACCCGGTCGAAACCTCTGAGGATTGTGTAGGTTGTGATCATGTCTCCCCCTACTCTTCTGTCTTCCAGTGTCGTAAGGTGCATTTCCCGCAGCCTTTTCTCGTAACTCATGCCTCTTAGTTCTGGGACTAGTTTAGTGACATACCTTTGGATTTTTTCCAGCTTCGTCTTGTGCTGGACAAGGTACGGGCTCCATGTTGGGGCCGCATACTCCAGGATTGGTATAACATATGTGGTGCACAAGATTCTGAATGATTCCTTACACAGGTTCCTGAACGCTGTTCTGATGTTAGCCAGCCTCGCATATGCCGCAGACGTTATTCTTTTTATGTGGGCTTCAAGAGACAGGTTTGGTGTGATATCAACTCCTAGATCTTTCTCTCTGTCCGTTTCATTAAGTACTTCATCTCCTATTCTGTATCCTGTGTCTGGCCTCCTGTTTCCTCCTGATGTCGTTACATCGTTCAAATTAGTTTCAAATGGTCGCCCAATAAGCACCCTGCTCTGAACATATAAGAAAAAGTCTGATGTACCACACCCGATTTCTGCAGAAAGGTAAATTTTTCGGCTCGATTTTCTCCAGAATATGCACATCGAAGTTAAGTGAGCACATGATCGCGAATGCACCGTAACCGAGAACAAACACCTTGCATTAAGGGAAAATACTGGAGCCAAAAAACGAAAATTGAAACATTTGCTCCTTTTCTCTCGAAACAACGAGACACTATGTAGACAATTCGTCAATACTCGTCTGTAGGCTCCTTCGCATGGTTCTCTAAAACAGCAGATTACCCATGAGGAATGTGCAAAAAACACCTATATGAGTCTACCCTATATGTATCGATTACGTTTAGGTCATGTCATTAAATCGTTCATTTGAGTTTCAAATGTTCGGCCAGTAAGCACCCTGCTCAGAACATATAACGAAAAAGTGTAATGTACCACATTCGAATTTCTGGAGAAAGGTAAATTTTTCGGCTCGATTTCCTCCAGAATAAGCACATCTAAGTGAGGTGAGCACATGATCGCGACCGCACCGGAAACGAGAACTAGCACCTTGCAATTGAGGGAAAAGACTGGAGCCTAAAAACAAATAATGGGAAACATTTGCTCCTTTTCTCTAGCAACCACGAGACACTATGTTCGACAATTCGTCAATACTCGTCTGTAGGCTCCTTCGCATGGTTCTCTAAAAACAGCAGATTACACATGAGGAATGGGCAAAAAACACCGAGTCTACCCTATAATGTATCGAATACGTTAAGGTGATGTCATTACATCGTTCATTTGAGTTTCAAATGTTCGGCCTGGATGGGATGCAAACATAGTGTATAATATACTTTATGTTTGAATTGAGATTCCCCCAAAGTTTACCACAACGAAACAAATGTTGCCAATACGCCAGTATCTGTCTGAAGGCTACCTCGCATGGTTCTCTCAGACAGCAGGTTACCCGTGCGGAAAATGACACCAACACCCAGTCTACCCTATATATATCGAATACGTTCAAGGTGATGTCGTTACATCGTTCAAATTTCAAATGGTCGCCCAATAAGCACTCTGCTCTGAACATATAAAGAACACTTAGTAAGCCAACCAGAGGCTTAGGGCCCGCGCAGGAATATCCCTCCTAAAAAAATTCTTTTAATAAAGCACAGTACTTCAGCTTTGCAGCTTACATGTGCATACCTCACCGATTGCAATTCATCCACTTTTTCATGGTGTTGTATTCAGTGTATTTTGAACTTTGTATTTGAAGTCTTTAAATCTTTGCGCTGCATAAGATTTAATGAGGGCATTAATGATTCAATAAATTTTACTCCATTAAACATTGGATGAGGGAAGTTTTTACTCAGTCTAAGCATACTCCATTGTGAATTGTGTTAAGAACATTTATATTGCGACATGGAATTGATAAGCTCTTTATTTTGAGGATGGGATGCAAACATAGTGTATAATATAGTTAATGTTGAATTGAGATTCCCACCAAAGTTTCCCACAACGAGACAAATGTTGCCAATACGCCAATATCCGTCAGAAGGCTCCCTCGCATGGTTTCTCTCAGACAGCAGGTTACCCGTGCGGAAAATGACAGCGACACCGAGTCTACCCTATATATATCTAATACGTTAAGGTGATGTCGTTACATCGTTCAAATTAGTTTCAAATGGTCGCCCAATAAGCACCCTGCTCTGAACATATAAAGAAAAAGTCTGATGTACCACACCCGATTTCTGCAGAAAGGTAAATTTTTCGGCTCGATTTCCACCAGAATAAGCACATCTAAGTGAGGTGAGCACATGATCGCGACCGCACCGGAAACGAGAACTAGCACCTTGCATTGAGGGAAAAGACTGGAGCCTAAAAACCAAATAATGGGAAACATTTGCTCCTTTTCTCTAGCAACCACGAGACACTATGTCGACAATTCATCAATACTCGTCTGTAGGCTCCTTCGCACGGTTCTCTAAAAACAGCAGATTACCCATGAGGAATGTGCAAAAAACACCGAGTCTACCCTATATGTATCGATTACGTTAAGGTCATGTCATTAAATCGTTAATTTGAGTTTCAAATGTTCGGCCAGTATGGGATGCAAACATAGTGTATAATATAGTTTATGTTTGAATTGAGATTCCCACCAAAGTTTACCACAACGAAACAATGTTGCCAATACGCCAGTATCTGTCTGAAGGCTACCTCGCATGGTTCTCTCAGACAGCAGGTTACCCGTGCGGAAAATGACACCAACACCGAGTCTACCCTATATTTATCGAATACGTTAAGGTGATGTCGTTACATCGTTCAAATGAGTTTCAAATGGTCCGTCAGAAGGCTCCCTCGCATGGTTCTCTCAGACCAGCAGGTTACCCGAGCGGAAAATGACAGCGACACCGAGTCTACCCAATATATATCTAATACGTTAAAGTGATGTCGTTACATCGTTCAAATTAGTTTCAAATGGTCCGTCAGAAGGCTCCCTCGCATGGTTCTCTCAGACAGCAGGTTACCCGTGCGGAAAATGACAGCGACACCGAGTCTACCCTACATATATCTAATACATCGTTCAAATTAGTTTCAAATGGTCGCCCAATAAGCACCCTGCTCTGAACATATAAAGAAAAAGTCTGATGTACCACACCCGATTTCTGCAGAAAGGTAAATTTTTCGGCTCGATTTTCTCCAGAATATGCACATCGAAGTTAAGTGAGCACATGATCGCGAATGCACCGTAACCGAGAACAAACACCTTGCATTAAGGGAAAATACTGGAGCCAAAAAACGAAAATTGAAACATTTGCTCCTTTTCTCTCGAAACAACGAGACACTATGTCGACAATTCGTCAATACTCGTCTGTAGGCTCCTTCGCATGGTTCTCTAAAACAGCAGAATTACCCATGAGGAATGTGCAAAAAACACCTATATGAGTCTACCCTATATGTATCGATTACGTTTAGGTCATGTCATTAAATCGTTCATTTGAGTTTCAAATGTTCGGCCAGTAAGCACCCTGCTCAGAACATATAACGAAAAAGTGTAATGTACCACATTCGATTTCTGGAGAAAGGTAAATTTTTCGGCTCGATTTCCTCCAGAATAAGCACATCTAAGTGAGGTGAGCACATGATCGCGACCGCACCGGAAACGAGAACTAGCACCTTGCATTGAGGGAAAAGACTGGAGCCTAAAAAACAAAATAATGGGAAACATTTGCTCCTTTTCTCTAGCAACCACGAGACACTATGTCGACAATTCGTCAATACTCGTCTGTAGGCTCCTTCGCATTGTTCTCTAAACATCAGATTACCCATGAGGAATGTGCAAAAAACACCGAGTCTACCCTATATGTATCGATTACGTTAAGGGTCATGTCATTAAATCGTTAATTTGAGTTTCAAATGTTCGGCCATTATGGGATGCAAACATAGTGTATAATATACTTTATGTTTGAATTGAGAATCCCCCCAAAGTTTACCACAACGAAACAAATGTTGCCAATACGCAAGTATCTGTCTGAAGGCTACCTCGCATGGTTCTCTCAGACAGCAGGTTACCCGTGCGGAAAATGACACCAACACCCAGTCTACCCTATATATATCGAATACGTTAAGGTGATGTCGTTACATCGTTCAATTTCAAATGGTCGCCCAATAAGCACCCTGCTCTGAACATATAAAGAACACTTAGTAAGCCAACCAGAGGCTTAGGGCCAGCGCAGGAATATCCCTCCTAAAAAATTTTTTTTAATAAAGCATAGTACTTCAGCTTTGCAGCTTACATGTGCATACCTCACCGATTGCAATTCATCCACTTTTCATGGTGTTGTATTCAGTGTATTTTGAACTTTGTATTTGAAGTCTTTAAATCTTTGCGCTGCATAATATTTAATGAGGCATTAATGATTCAAAAATTTTACTCCATTAAACATTGGATGAGGGAAGTTTTTACTCAGTCTAAGCATACTCCATTGTGAATTGTGTTAAGAACATTTATATTGCGACATGGAATTGATAAGCTCTTTATTTTGAGGATGGGATGCAAACATAGTGTATAATATAGTAAATGTTTGAATTGAGATTCCCACCAAAGTTTCCCACAACGAGACAAATGTTGCCAATACGCCAATATCCGTCAGAAGGCTCCCTCGCATGGTTCTCTCAGACAGCAGGTTACCCGTGCGGAAAATGACAGCGACACCCGAGTCTACCCTATATATATCTAATACGTTAAAAGTGATGTCGTTACATCGTTCAAATTAGTGTCAAATGGTCCGTCAGAAGGCTCCCTCGCATGGTTTCTCTCAGACAGCAGGTTACCCGTGCGGATAATGACAGCGACACCGAGTCTACCCTATATATATCTAATACGTTAAGGTGATGTCGTTACATCGTTCAAATTAGTTTCAAATGGTCGCCCAATAAGCACCCTGCTCTGAACATATAAAAAAAAGTCTGATGTACCACACCCGATTTCTGCAGAAAGGTAAATTTTTCGGCTCGATTTCTCCAGAATATGCACATCTAAGTGAGGGTGAGCATATGATCGCGAATGCACCGTAACAGAGAACAAACACCTTGCATTAAGGAAAATACTGGAGCCAAAAAACGAAAATTGAAACATTTGCTCCTTTCTCTCGAAACAACGAGACACTATGTCGACAATTCGTCAATACTCGTCTGTAGACTCCTTCGCATGGTTCTCTAAAAACAGCAGATTACACATGAGGAATGGGCAAAAAACACCGAGTCTACCCTATATGTATCGAATACGTTAAGGTGATGTCATTACATCGTTCATTTGAGTTTCAAATGTTCGGCCAGGATGGGATGCAAACATAGTGTATAATATTACTTTATGTTTGAATTGAGATTCCCACCAAAGTTATCGAATACGTTAAGGTGATGTCATTACATCGTTCATTTGAGTTTCAAATGTTCGGGCCAGGATGGGATGCAAACATAGTGTATAATATACTTTATGTTTGAATTGAGATTCCCACCAAAGTTCGGCCAGGATGGGATGCAAAACATAGTGTATAATATACTTTATGTTTGAATTGAGATTCCCACCAAAGTTCGGCCAGGATGGGATGCAAACATAGTGTATAATATACTTTATGTTTGAATTGAGATTCCCACCAAAGTTATCGAATACGTTAAGGTGATGTCATTACATCGTTCATTTGAGTTTCAAATGTTCGGCCAGGATGGGATGCAAACATAGTGTATAATATACTTTATGTTTGAATTGAGATTCCCACCAAAGTTCCCACCACAACGAAACAAATGTTGCCAATACGCTAGTATCTGTCTGAAGGCTACCTCGCATGGTTCTCTCAGACAGCAGGTTACCCGTGCGGAAAATGACACCAACACCCAGTCTACCCTATATATATCGAATACGTTAAGGTGATGTCGTTACATCGTTCAAATTTCAAATGGTCGCCCAATAAGCACCCTGCTCTGAACATATAAAGAACACTTAGTAAGCCAACCAGAGGCTTAGGGCCCGCGCAGGAATATCCCTCCTAAAAAAATTCTTTTAATAAAGCACAGTACTTCAGTTTTGCAGCTTACATGTGCATACCTCACCGATTGCAATTCATCCACTTTTCATGGTGTTGTATTCAGTGTATTTTGAACTTTGTATTTGAAGTCTTTAAATCTTTGCGCTGCATAAGATTTAATGAGGCATTAATGATTCAACAAATTTTACTCCATTAAACATTGGATGAGGGAAGTTTTTACTCAGTCTAAGCATACTCCATTGTGAATTGTGTTAAGAACATTTATATTGCGACATGGAATTGATAAGCTCTTTATTTTGAGGATGGGATGCAAACATAGTGTATAATATAGTTAATGTTTGAATTGAGATTCCCACCAAAGTTTCCCACAACGAGACAAATGTTGCCAATACGCCAATATCCGTCAGAAGGCTCCCTCGCATGGTTCTCTCAGACAGCAGGTTACCCGTGCGGAAAATGACAGCGACACCGAGTCTACCCTACATATATCTAATACGTTAAGGTGATGTCGTTACATCGTTCAAATTAGTTTCAAATGGTCGCCCAATAAGCACCCTGCTCTGAACATATAAAGAAAAAGTCTGATGTACCACACCCGATTTCTGCAGAAAGGTAAATTTTTCGGCTCGATTTTCTCCAGAATATGCACATCGAAGTTAAGTGAGCACATGATCGCGAATGCACCGTAACCGAGAACAAACACCTTGCATTAGGGAAAATACTGGAGCCAAAAAACGAAAATTGAAACATTTGCTCTTTTTCTCTCGAAACAACGAAACACTATGTCGACAATTCGTCAATACTCGTCTGTAGGCTACTTCGCATGGTTCTCTAAAACAGCAGATTACCCATGAGGAATGTGCAAAAAACACCTATATGAGTTTACCCTATATGTATCGATTACGTTAAGGTCATGTCATTAAATCGTTCATTTGAGTTTCAATTGTTCGGCCAGTAAGCACCCTGCTCAGAACATATAACGAAAAATTGTGATGTACCACATTCGATTTCTGGAGAAAGGTAAATTTTTCGGCTCGATTTCCTCCAGAATAAGCACATCTAAGTGAGGTGAGCACATGATCGCGACCGCACCGGAAACGAGAACTAGCACCTTGCATTGAGGGAAAAGACTGGAGCCTAAAACAAAATAATGGGAAACATTTGCTCCTTTTCTCTAGCAACCACGAGACACTATGTCGACAATTCGTCAATACTCGTCTGTAGGCTCCTTCGCATGGTTCTCTAAAAACAGCAGATTACACATGAGGAATGGGCAAAAAACACCGAGTCTACCCTATATGTATCGAATACGTTAAGGTGATGTCATTACATCGTTCATTTGAGTTTCAAATGTTCGGCCAGGATGGGATGCAAACATAGTGTATAATATACTTTATGTTTGAATTGAGATTCCCA
This sequence comes from Procambarus clarkii, assembly GCF_040958095.1. NCBI lineage: Eukaryota > Metazoa > Arthropoda > Malacostraca > Decapoda > Cambaridae > Procambarus > Procambarus clarkii. The sequence goes on from NC_091166.1 coordinate 1,713,778, forward strand.
CCAAAGTTTACCACAACGAAACAAATGTTCCCAATACGCCAGTATCTGTCTGAAGGCTACCTCGCATGGTTCTCTCAGACAGCAGGTTACCCGTGCGGAAAATGACACCAACACCGAGTCTACCCTATATTTATCGAATACGTTAAGGTGATGTCGTTACATCGTTCAAATGAGTTTCAAATGTCCGTCAGAAGGCTCCCTCGCATGGTTCTCTCAGACAGCAGGTTACCCGAGCGGAAAATGACAGCGACACCGAGTCTACCCTATATATATCTAATACGTTAAAGTGATGTCGTTACATCGTTCAAATTAGTTTCAAATGGTCCGTCAGAAGGCTCCCTCGCATGGTTCTCTCAGACAGCAGGTTACCCGTGCGGAAAATGACAGCGACACCGAGTCTACCCTACATATATCTAATACGTTAAGGTGATGTCGTTACATCGTTCAAATTAGTTTCAAATGGTCGCCCAATAAGCACCCTGCTCTGAACATATAAAGAAAAAGTCTGATGTACCACACCCGATTTCTGCAGAAAGGTAAATTTTTCGGCTCGATTTTCTCCAGAATATGCACATCGAAGTTAAGTGAGCACATGATCGCGAATGCACCGTAACCGAGAACAAACACCTTGCATTAAGGGAAAATACTGGAGCCAAAAAACGAAAATTGAAACATTTGCTCCTTTTCTCTCGAAACAACGAGACACTATGTCGACAATTCGTCAATACTCGTCTGTAGGCTCCTTCGCATGGTTCTCTAAAACAGCAGATTACCCATGAGGAATGTGCAAAAAACACCTATATGAGTCTACCCTATATGTATCGATTACGTTTAGGTCATGTCATTAAATCGTTCATTTGAGTTTCAAATGTTCGGCCAGTAAGCACCCTGCTCAGAACATATAACGAAAAAGTGTAATGTACCACATTCGATTTCTGGAGAAAGGTAAATTTTTCGGCTCGATTTCCTCCAGAATAAGCACATCTAAGTGAGGTGAGCACATGATCGCGACCGCACCGGAAACGAGAACTAGCACCTTGCATTGAGGGAAAAGACTGGAGCCTAAAAACAAAATAATGGGAAACATTTGCTCCTTTTCTCTAGCAACCACGAGACACTATGTCGACAATTCGTCAATACTCGTCTGTAGGCTCCTTCGCATGGTTCTCTAAAAACAGCAGATTACACATGAGGAATGGGCAAAAAACACCGAGTCTACCCTATATGTATCGAATACGTTAAGGTGATGTCATTACATCGTTCATTTGAGTTTCAAATGTTCGGCCTGGATGGGATGCAAACATAGTGTATAATATACTTTATGTTTGAATTGAGATTCCCCCCAAAGTTTACCACAACGAAACAAATGTTGCCAATACGCCAGTATCTGTCTGAAGGCTACCTCGCATGGTTCTCTCAGACAGCAGGTTACCCGTGCGGAAAATGACACCAACACCCAGTCTACCTTATATATATCGAATACGTTAAGGTGATGTCGTTACATCGTTCAAATTTCAAATGGTCGCCCAATAAGCACTCTGCTCTGAACATATAAAGAACACTTAGTAAGCCAACCAGAGGCTTAGGGCCCGCGCAGGAATATCCCTCCTAAAAAAATTCTTTTAATAAAGCACAGTACTTCAGCTTTGCAGCTTACATGTGCATACCTCACCGATTGCAATTCATCCACTTTTCATGGTGTTGTATTCAGTGTATTTTGAACTTTGTATTTGAAGTCTTTAAATCTTTGCGCTGCATAAGATTTAATGAGGCATTAATGATTCAATAAATTTTACTCCATTAAACATTGGATGAGGGAAGTTTTTACTCAGTCTAAGCATACTCCATTGTGAATTGTGTTAAGAACATTTATATTGCGACATGGAATTGATAAGCTCTTTATTTTGAGGATGGGATGCAAACATAGTGTATAATATAGTTAATGTTTGAATTGAGATTCCCACCAAAGTTTCCCACAACGAGACAAATGTTGCCAATACGCCAATATCCGTCAGAAGGCTCCCTCGCATGGTTCTCTCAGACAGCAGGTTACCCGTGCGGAAAATGACAGCGACACCGAGTCTACCCTATATATATCTAATACGTTAAGGTGATGTCGTTACATCGTTCAAATTAGTTTCAAATGGTCGCCCAATAAGCACCCTGCTCTGAACATATAAAGAAAAATTCTGATGTACCACACCCGATTTCTGCAGAAAGGTAAATTTTTCGGCTCGATTTCCTCCAGAATAAGCACATCTAAGTGAGGTGAGCACATGATCGCGACCGCACCGGAAACGAGAACTAGCACCTTGCATTGAGGGAAAAGACTGGAGCCTAAAAACAAAATAATGGGAAACATTTGCTCCTTTTCTCTAGCAACCACGAGACACTATGTCGACAATTCATCAATACTCGTCTGTAGGCTCCTTCGCACGGTTCTCTAAAAACAGCAGATTACCCATGAGGAATGTGCAAAAACACCGAGTCTACCCTATATGTATCGATTACGTTAAGGTCATGTCATTAAATCGTTAATTTGAGTTTCAAATGTTCGGCCAGTATGGGATGCAAACATAGTGTATAATATAGTTTATGTTTGAATTGAGATTCCCACCAAAGTTTACCACAACGAAACAAATGTTGCCAATACGCCAGTATCTGTCTGAAGGCTACCTCGCATGGTTCTCTCAGACAGCAGGTTACCCGTGCGGAAAATGACACCAACACCGAGTCTACCCTATATTTATCGAATACGTTAAGGTGATGTCGTTACATCGTTCAAATGAGTTTCAAATGGTCCGTCAGAAGGCTCCCTCGCATGGTTCTCTCAGACAGCAGGTTACCCGAGCGGAAAATGACAGCGACACCGAGTCTACCCTATATATATCTAATACGTTAAAGTGATGTCGTTACATCGTTCAAATTAGTTTCAAATGGTCCGTCAGAAGGCTCCCTCGCATGGTTCTCTCAGACAGCAGGTTACCCGTGCGGAAAATGACAGCGACACCGAGTCTACCCTACATATATCTAATACGTTAAGGTGATGTCGTTACATCGTTCAAATTAGTTTCAAATGGTCGCCCAATAAGCACCCTCCTCTGAACATATAAAGAAAAAGTCTGATGTACCACACCCGATTTCTGCAGAAAGGTAAATTTTTCGGCTCGATTTTCTCCAGAATATGCACATCGAAGTTAAGTGAGCACATGATCGCGAATGCACCGTAACCGAGAACAAACACCTTGCATTAAGGGAAAATACTGGAGCCAAAAAACGAAAATTGAAACATTTGCTCCTTTTCTCTCGAAACAACGAGACACTATGTCGACAATTCGTCAATACTCGTCTGTAGGCTCCTTCGCATGGTTCTCTAAAACAGCAGATTACCCATGAGGAATGTGCAAAAAAACACCTATATGAGTCTACCCTATATGTATCGATTACGTTTAGGTCATGTCATTAAATCGTTCATTTGAGTTTCAAATGTTCGGCCAGTAAGCACCCTGCTCAGAACATATAACGAAAAAGTGTGATGTACCACATTCGATTTCTGGAGAAAGGTAAATTTTTCGGCCCGATTTCCTCCAGAATAAGCACATCTAAGTGAGGTGAGCACATGATCGCGACCGCACCGGAAACGAGAACTAGCACCTTGCATTGAGGGAAAAGACTGGAGCCTAAAAACAAAATAATGGGAAACATTTGCTCCTTTTCTCTGGCAACAACGAGACACTATGTCGACAATTCGTCAATACTCGTCTGTAGGCTCCTTCGCATGGTTCTCTAAAAACAGCAGATTACACATGAGGAATGGGCAAAAACACCGAGTCTACCCTATATGTATCGAATACGTTAAGGTGATGTCATTACATCGTTCATTTGAGTTTCAAATGTTCGGCCAGGATGGGATGCAAACATAGTGTATAATATACTTTATGTTTGAATTGAGATTCCCACCAAAGTTTACCACAACGAAACAAATGTTGCCAATACGCCAGTATCTGTCTGAAGGCTACCTCGCATGGTTCTCTCAGACAGCAGGTTACCCGTGCGGAAAATGACACCAACACCCAGTCTACCCTATATATATCGAATACGTTAAGGTGATGTCGTTACATCGTTCAAATTTCAAATGGTCGCCCAATAAGCACCCTGCTCTGAACATATAAAGAACACTTAGTAAGCCAACCAGAGGCTTAGGGCCCGCGCAGGAATATCCCTCCTAAAAAAATTCTTTTAATAAAGCACAGTACTTCAGTTTTGCAGCTTACATGTGCATACCTCACCGATTGCAATTCATCCACTTTTCATGGTGTTGTATTCAGTGTATTTTGATCTTTGTATTTGAAGTCTTTAAATCTTTGCGCTGCATAAGATTTAATGAGGCATTAATGATTCAACAAATTTTACTCCATTAAACATTGGATGAGGGAAGTTTTTACTCAGTCTAAGCATACTCCATTGTGAATTGTGTTAAGAACATTTATATTGCGACATGGAATTGATAAGCTCTTTATTTTGAGGATGGGATGCAAACATAGTGTATAATATAGTTAATGTTTGAATTGAGATTCCCACCAAAGTTTCCCACAACGAGACAAATGTTGCCAATACGCCAATATCCGTCAGAAGGCTCCCTCGCATGGTTCTCTCAGACAGCAGGTTACCCGTGCGGAAAATGACAGCGACACCGAGTCTACCCTATATATATCTAATACGTTAAGGTGATGTCGTTACATCGTTCAAATTACTTTCAAATGGTCCGTCAGAAGGCTCCCTCGCATGGTTCTCTCAGACAGCAGGTTACCCGTGCGGAAAATGACAGCGACACCGAGTCTACCCTATATATATCTAATACGTTAAGGTGATGTCGTTACATCGTTCAAATTAGTTTCAAATGGTCGCCCAATAAGCACCCTGCTCTGAACATATAAAGAAAAAGTCTGATGTACCACACCCGATTTCTGCAGAAAGGTAAATTTTTCGGCTCGATTTCCTCCAGAATAAGCACATCTAAGTGAGGTGAGCACATGATCGCGACCGCACCGGAAACGAGAACTAGCACCTTGCATCGAGGGAAAAGACTGGAGCCTAAAAACAAAATAATGGGAAACATTTGCTCCTTTTCTCTAGCAACCACGAGACACTATGTCGACAATTCGTCAATACTCGTCTGTAGGCTCCTTCGCATGGTTCTCTAAAAACAGCAGATTACACATGAGGAATGGGCAAAAAACACCGAGACTACCCTATATGTATCAAATACGTTAAGGTGATGTCATTACATCGTTCATTTGAGTTTCAAATGTTCGGCCAGGATGGGATGCAAACATATTGTATAATATACTTTATGTTTGAATTGAGATTCCCACCAAAGTTTACCACAACGAAACAAATGTTGCCAATACGCCAGAATCTGTCTGAAGGCTACCTCGCATGGTTCTCTCAAACAGCAGGTTACCCGTGCGGAAAATGACACCAACACCCAGTCTACCTTATATATATCGAATACGTTAAGGTGATGTCGTTACATCGTTCAAATTAGTTTCAAATGGTCCGTCAGGAGGCTCCCTCGCATGGTTTTCTCAGACAGCAGGTTACCCGTGCGGAAAATGACAGCGACACCGAGTCTACCCCATATATATCGAATACGTTAAGGTGATGTAGTTACATCGTTCAAATGAGTTTCAAATCGTCGCCCAATAAGCACCCTGCTCTGAACATATAAAGAACACTTAGTAAGCCAACCAGAGGCTTAGGGCCCGCGCAGGAATATCCCTCCTAAAAAAATACTTTTAATAAAGCACAGTACTTCAGCTTTGCAGCTTACATGTGTATACCTCACCGATTGCAATTCATCCACTTTTCATGGTGTTGTATTCAGTGTATTTTGAACTTTGTATTTGAAGTCTTTAAATCTTTGCGCTGCATAAGATTTAATGAGGCATTAATGATTCAACAAATTTTACTCCATTAAACATTGGATGAGGGAAGTTTTTACACAGTCTAAGCATACTCCATTGTGAATTGTGTTAAGAACATTTATATTGCGACATGGAATTGATAAGCTCTTTATTTTGAGGATGGGATGCAAACATAGTGTATAATATAGTTAATGTTTGAATTGAGATTCCCACCAAAGTTTCCCACACCGAGACAAATGTTGCCAATACGCCAATATCCGTCAGAAGGCTCCCTCGCATGGTTCTCTCAGACCGAAGGTTACCCGTGCGGAAAATGACAGCGACACCGAGTCTACCCTATATATATCTAATACGTTAAGGTGATGTCGTTACATCGGTCAAATTAGTTTCAAATGGTCCGTCAGAAGGCTCCCTCGCATGGTTCTCTCAGACAGCAGGTTACCCGTGCGGAAAATGACAGCGACACCGAGTCTACCCTATATATATCTAATACGTTAAGGTGATGTCGTTACATCGTTCAAATTAGTTTCAAATGGTCGCCCAATAAGCACCCTGCTCTGAACATATAAAGAAAAAGTCTGATGTACTACACCCGATTTCTGCAGAACCCGAAGGTAAATTTTTCGGCTCGATTTTCTCCAGAATATGCACATCTAAGTGAGGTGAGCACATGATCGCGAATGCACCATAACCGAGAACAAACACCTTGCATTAAGGGAAAATACTGGAGCCAAAAAACGAAAATTGAAACATTTGCTCCTTTTCTCTCTAAACAACGAGACACTATGTCGACAATTCCTCAATACTCGTCTGTAGGCTCCTTCGCATTGTTCTCTAAAACAGCAGATTACCCATGAGGAATGTGCAAAAAACACCGAGTCTACCCTATATGTATCGATTACGTTAAGGTCATGTCATTAAATCGTTCATTTGAGTTTCAAATGTTCGGCCAGTAAGCACCCTGTTCAGAACATATAACGAAAAAGTGTGATGTACCACATCCGATTTCTGGAGAAAGGTAATTTTTTCGGCTCGATTTCCTCCAGAATAAGCACATCTAAGTGAGGTGAGCACATGATCGCGACCGCACCGGAAACGAGAACTAACACCTTGCATTGAGGGAAAAGACTGGAGCCTAAAAAACAAAATAATGGGAAACATTTGCTCGTTTTCTCTGGCAACAACGAGGCACTATGTCGACAATTCGTCAATACTCGTCTGTAGGCTCTATCGCATGGTTCTCTAAAACAGCAGATTACACATGAGGAATGTGCAAAAAACACCGAGTCTACCCTATATGTATCGAATACGTTAAGGTGATGTCATTACATCGTTCATTTGAGTTTCAAATGTTTGGCCAGGATGGGATGCAAACATAGTTTATAATATAGTTTATGTTTGAATTGAGATTCCCATCAAAGTTTACCACGACGAGACAAATGTTGCCAATACGCCAGTATTTGTCAGAAGGCTCCCTCGCATGGTTCTCTCAGACAGCAGGAAAATGACACCAACACCGAGTCTACCCTATATATATCGAATACGTTAAGGTGATGTCGTTACATCGTTCAAATGAGTTTCAAATGGTCGCCCAATAAGCACCCTGCTCTGAACATATAAAGAACACTTAGTAAGCCAACCAGAGGCTTAGGGCCCACGCAGGAATATCCCTCCCCAAAAAATTCATTTAATAAAGCACATGTGCATGTGAACATCAAATGGTCGCTTCAGCTTTGCAGCTTACATGTGTATACCTCACCGATTGCAATTCATCCTTTTTTCATGGTGTTGTATTCAGTGTATTTTGAACTTTGTATTTGAAGTCTTTAAATCTTTGCGCTGCATAAGATTTAATGAGGCATTAATGATTCAACAAATTTAACTCCATTAAACATTGGATGAGGGAAGTTTTTACTCAGTCTAAGCATACTCTATTGTGAATTGTGTTAAGAACATTTATATTGCGACATGGAATTGATAAGCTCTTTATTTTGAGGATGGGATGCAAACATAGTGTATAATATAGTTAATGTTTGAATTGAGATTCCCACCAAAGTTTCCCACAACGAGACAAATGTTGCCAATACGCCAATATCCGTCAGAAGGCTCCCTCGCATGGTTCTCTCAGACAGCAGGTTACCCGTGCGGAAAATGACAGCGACACCGAGTCTACCCTATATATATCTAATACGTTAAGGTGATGTCGTTACATCGTTCAAATTTCAAATGGTCGCCCAATAAGCACCCTGCTCTGAACATATAAAGAACACTTAGTAAGCCAACCAGAGGCTTAGGGCCCGCGCAGGAATATCCCTCCTAAAAAAATTCTTTTAATAAAGCACAGTACTTCAGTTTTGCAGCTTACATGTGCATACCTCACCGATTGCAATTCATCCACTTTTCATGGTGTTGTATTCAGTGTATTTTGATCTTTGTATTTGAAGTCTTTAAATCTTTGCGCTGCATAAGATTTAATGAGGCATTAATGATTCAACAAATTTTACTCCATTAAACATTGGATGAGGGAAGTTTTTACTCAGTCTAAGCATACTCCATTGTGAATTGTGTTAAGAACATTTATATTGCGACATGGAATTGATAAGCTCTTTATTTTGAGGATGGGATGCAAACATAGTGTATAATATAGTTAATGTTTGAATTGAGATTCCCACCAAAGTTTCCCACAACGAGACAAATGTTGCCAATACGCCAATATCCGTCAGAAGGCTCCCTCGCATGGTTCTCTCAGACAGCAGGTTACCCGTGCGGAAAATGACAGCGACACCGAGTCTACCCTATATATATCTAATACGTTAAGGTGATGTCGTTACATCGTTCAAATTACTTTCAAATGGTCCGTCAGAAGGCTCCCTCGCATGGTTCTCTCAGACAGCAGGTTACCCGTGCGGAAAATGACAGCGACACCGAGTCTACCCTATATATATCTAATACGTTAAGGTGATGTCGTTACATCGTTCAAATTAGTTTCAAATGGTCGCCCAATAAGCACCCTGCTCTGAACATATAAAGAAAAAGTCTGATGTACCACACCCGATTTCTGCAGAAAGGTAAATTTTTCGGCTCGATTTCCTCCAGAATAAGCACATCTAAGTGAGGTGAGCACATGATCGCGACCGCACCGGAAACGAGAACTAGCACCTTGCATCGAGGGAAAAGACTGGAGCCTAAAAACAAAATAATGGGAAACATTTGCTCCTTTTCTCTAGCAACCACGAGACACTATGTCGACAATTCGTCAATACTCGTCTGTAGGCTCCTTCGCATGGTTCTCTAAAAACAGCAGATTACACATGAGGAATGGGCAAAAAACACCGAGACTACCCTATATGTATCAAATACGTTAAGGTGATGTCATTACATCGTTCATTTGAGTTTCAAATGTTTGGCCAGGATGGGATGCAAACATAGTTTATAATATAGTTTATGTTTGAATTGAGATTCCCATCAAAGTTTACCACGACGAGACAAATGTTGCCAATACGCCAGTATTTGTCAGAAGGCTCCCTCGCATGGTTCTCTCAGACAGCAGGAAAATGACACCAACACCGAGTCTACCCTATATATATCGAATACGTTAAGGTGATGTCGTTACATCGTTCAAATGAGTTTCAAATGGTCGCCCAATAAGCACCCTGCTCTGAACATATAAAGAACACTTAGTAAGCCAACCAGAGGCTTAGGGCCCACGCAGGAATATCCCTCCCCAAAAAATTCATTTAATAAAGCACATGTGCATGTGAACATCAAATGGTCGCTTCAGCTTTGCAGCTTACATGTGTATACCTCACCGATTGCAATTCATCCTTTTTTCATGGTGTTGTATTCAGTGTATTTTGAACTTTGTATTTGAAGTCTTTAAATCTTTGCGCTGCATAAGATTTAATGAGGCATTAATGATTCAACAAATTTAACTCCATTAAACATTGGATGAGGGAAGTTTTTACTCAGTCTAAGCATACTCTATTGTGAATTGTGTTAAGAACATTTATATTGCGACATGGAATTGATAAGCTCTTTATTTTGAGGATGGGATGCAAACATAGTGTATAATATAGTTAATGTTTGAATTGAGATTCCCACCAAACTTTCCCACAACGAGACAAATGTTGCCAATACGCCAATATCCGTCAGAAGGCTCCCTCGCATGGTTCTCTCAGACAGCAGGTTACCCGTTAGGAAAATGACAGCGACACCGAGTCTACCCTATATATATCTAATACGTTAAGGTGATGTCGTTACATCGTTCAAATTAGTTTCAAATGGTCGCCCAATAAGCACCCTGCTCTGAACATATAAAGAAAAAGTCTGATGTACCACACCCGATTTCTGCAGAAAGGTTAATTTTTCGGCTCGATTTTCTCCAGAATATGCACATCTAAGTGAGGTGAGCACATGATCGCGAATGCACCGTAACCGAGAACAAACACCTTGCATTAAGGGAAAATACTGGAGCCAAAAAACGAAAATTGAAACATTTGCTCCTTTTCTCTCGAAACAACGAGACACTATGTCGACAATTTGTCAATACTCGTCTGTAGGCTCCTTCGCATGGTTCTCTAAAACAGCAGATTACCCATGAGGAATGTGCAAAAAACACCTATATGAGTCTACCCTATATGTATCGATTACGTTAAGGTCATATCATTAAATCTTTCATTTGAGTTTCAAATGTTCGGCCAGTAAGCACCCTGCTCAGAACATATTACGAAAAAGTGTGATGTACCACATTCGATTTCTGGAGAAAGGTAAATTTTTCGGCTCGATTTCCTCCAGAATAAGCACATCTAAGTGCAGTGAGCACATGATCGCGACCGCACCGGAAACGAGAACTAGCACCTTGCATTGAGGGAAAAGACTGGAGCCTAAAAACAAAATAATGGGAAACATTTGCTCCTTTTCTCTGGCAACAACGAGACACTATGTTGACAATTCGTCAATACTCGTCTGTAGGTTCCTTCGCATGGTTCTCTAAAAACAGCAGATTACACATGAGGAATGGGCAAAAAACACCAAGTCTACCCTATATGTATCGAATACGTTAAGGTGATGTCATTACATTGTTCATTTGAGTTGCAAATGTTCGGCCAGGATGGGATGCAAACATAGTGTATAATATAGTTTATGTTTGAATTGAGATTCCCACCAAAGTTTACCACAACGAAACAAATGTTGCCAATACGCCAGTGTCTGTCAGAAGGCTACCTCGCATGGTTCTCTCAGACAGCAGGATACCCGTGCGGAAAATGACAGCGACACCGAGTCTACCCTATATATATCGAATACGTTAAGGTGATGTAGTTACATCGTTCAAATGAGTTTCAAATCGTCGCCCAATAAGCACCCTGCTCTGAACATATAAAGAACACTTAGTAAGCCAACCAGAGGCTTAGGGCCCGCGCAGGAATATCGCTCCTAAAAAAATTATTTTAATAAAGCACAGTACTTCAGCTTTGCAGCTTACATGTGCATACCTCACCGATTGCAATTCATCCACTTTTCATGGTGTTGTATTCAGTGTATTTTGAACTTTGTATTGGAAGTCTTTAAATCTTTGCGCTGCATAAGATTTAATGAGGCATTAATGATTCAACAAATTTTACTCCATTAAACATTGGATGAGGGAAGTTTTTACTCAGTCTAAGCATACTCCATTGTGAATTGTGTTAAGAACAATTATATTGCGACATGGAATTGATAAGCTCTTTATTTTGAGGATGGGATGCAAACATAGTGTATAATATAGTTAATGTTTGATTTGTGATTCCCACCAAAGTTTCCCACAACGAGACAAATGTTGCCAATACGCCAATATCCGTCAGAAGGCTCCCTCGCATGGTTCTCTCAGACCGCAGGTTACCCGTGCGGAAAATGACAGCGACACCGAGTCTACCCTATATATATCTAATACGTTAAGGTGATGTCGTTACATCGTTCAAATTAGTTTCAAATGGTCCGTCAGAAGGCTCCCTCGCATGGTTCTCTCAGACAGCAGGTTACCCGTGCGGAAAATGACAGCGACACCGAGTCTACCCTATATATATCTAATACGTTAAGGTGATGTCGTTACATCGTTCAAATTAGTTTCAAATGGTCGCCCAATAAGCACCCTGCTCTGAACATATAAAGAAAAAGTCTGATGTACTACACCCGATTTCTGCAGAACCCGAAGGTAAATTTTTCGGCTCGATTTTCTCCAGAATATGCACATCTAAGTGAGGTGAGCACATGATCGCGAATGCACCGTAACAGAGAACAAACACCTTGCATTAAGGGAAAATACTGGAGCCAAAAAACGAAAATTGAAACATTTGCTCCTTTTCTCTCTAAACAACGAGACACTGTCGACAATTCGTCAATACTCGTCTGTAGGCTCCTTCGCATTGTTCTCTAAAACAGCAGATTACCCATGAGGAATGTGCAAAAAACACCGAGTCTACCCTATATGTATCGATTACGTTAAGGTCATGTCATTAAATCGTTCATTTGAGTTTCAAATGTTCGGCCAGTAAGCACCCTGTCCAGAACAGATAACGAAAAAGTGTGATGTACCACATCCGATTTCTGGAGAAAGGTAAATTTTTCGGCTCGATTTCCTCCAGAATAAGCACATCTAAGTGAGGTGAGCACATGATCGCGACCGCACCGGAAACGAGAACTAGCACCTTGCATTGAGGGAAAAGACTGGAGCCTAAAAAACAAAATAATGGGAAACATTTGCTCCTTTTCTCTGGCAACAACGAGGCACTATGTCGACAATTCGTCAATACTCGTCTGTAGGCTCCATCGCATGGTTCTCTAAAACAGCAGATTACACATGAGGAATGTGCAAAAAACACCGAGTCTACCCTATATGTATCGAATACGTTAGGTGATATCATTACATCGTTCATTTGAGTTTCAAATGTTCGGCCAGGATGGGATGCAAACATAGCTTATAATATAGTTTATGTTTGAATTGAGATTCCCATCAAAGTTTACCACGACGAGACAAATGTTGCCAATACGCCAGTATTTGTCAGAAGGCTCCCTCGCATGGTTCTCTCAGACAGCAGGAAAATGACACCAACACCGAGTCTACACTATATATATCGAATAAGTTAAGGTGATGTCGTTACATCGTTCAAATGAGTTTCAAATGGTCGCCCAATAAGCACCCTGCTCTGAACATATAAAGAACACTTAGTAAGCCAACCAGAGGCTTAGGGCCCACGCAGGAATATCCCTCCCAAAAAAATTCATTTAATAAAGCACATGTGCATGTGAACATCAAATGGTCGCTTCAGCTTTGCAGCTTACATGTGTATACCTCACCGATTGCAATTCATCCTTTTTTCATGGTGTTGTATTCAGTGTATTTTGAACTTTGTATTTGAAGTCTTTAAATCTTTGCGCTGCATAAGATTTAATGAGGCATTAATGATTCAACAAATTTAACTCCATTAAACATTGGATGAGGGAAGTTTTTACTCAGTCTAAGCATACTCCATTGTGAATTGTGTTAAGAACATTTATATTGCGACATGGAATTGATAAGCTCTTTATTTTGAGGATGGGATGCAAACATAGTGTATAATATAGTTAATGTTTGAATTGAGATTCCCACCAAACTTTCCCACAACGAGACAAATGTTGCCAATACGCCAATATCCGTCAGAAGGCTCCCTCGCATGGTTCTCTCAGACAGCAGGTTACCCGTACGGAAAATGACAGCGACACCGAGTCTACCCTATATATATCTAATACGTTAAGGTGATGTCGTTACATCGTTCAAATTAGTTTCAAATGGTCGCCCAATAAGCACCCTGCTCTGAACATATAAAGAAAAAGTCTGATGTACCACACCCGATTTCTGCAGAAAGGTAAATTTTTCGGCTCGATTTTCTCCAGAATATGCACATCTAAGTGAGGTGAGCACATGATCGCGAATGCACCGTAACCGAGAACAAACACCTTGCATTAAGGGAAAATACTGGAGCCAAAAAAAAGAAAATTGAAACATTTGCTCCTTTTCTCTCGAAACAACGAGACACTATGTCGACAATTCGTCAATACTCGTCTGTAGGCTCCTTCGCATGGTTCTCTAAAACAGCAGATTACCCATGAGGAATGTGCAAAAAACACCTATATGAGTCTACCCTATATGTATCGATTACGTTAAGGTCATGTCATTAAATCGTTCATTTGAGTTTCAAATGTTCGGCCAGTAAGCACCCTGCTCAGAACATATAACGAAAAAATGTGATGTACCACATTCGATTTCTGGAGAAAGGTAAATTTTTCGGCTCGATTTCCTCCAGAATAAGCACATCTAAGTGAGGTGAGCACATGATCGCGACCGCACCGGAAACGAGAACTAGCACCTTGCATTGAGGGAAAAGACTGGAGCCTAAAAACAAAATAATGGGAAACATTTGCTCCTTTTCTCTAGCAACCACGAGACACTATGTCGACAATTCGTCAATACTCGTCTGTAGGCTCCTTCGCATTGTTTTCTAAAACATCAGATTACCCATGAGGAATGTGCAAAAAACACCGAGTCTACCCTATATGTATCGATTACGTTAAGGTCATGTCATTAAATCGTTAATTTGAGTTTCAAATGTTCGGCCAGTATGGGATGCAAACATAGTGTATAATATAGTTTATGTTTGAATTGAGATTCCCACCAAAGTTTACCACAACGAAACAAATGTTGCCAATACGCCAGTATCTGTCTGAAGGCTACCTCGCATGGTTCTCTCAGACAGCAGGTTACCCGTGCGGAAAATGACACCAACACCGAGTCTACCCTATATATATCGAATACGTTAAGGTGATGTCGTTACATCGTTCAAATGAGTTTCAAATCGTCGCCCAATAAGCACCCTGCTCTGAACATATAAAGAACACTTAGTAAGCCAACCAGAGGCTTAGGGCCCGCGCAGGAATATCCCTCCTAAAAAAATTCTTTTAATAAAGCACAGTACTTCAGCTTTGCAGCTTACATGTGCATACCTCACCGATTGCAATTCATCCATTTTTCATGGTGTTGTATTCAGTGTATTTTAAACTTTGTATTTGAAGTCTTTAAATCTTTGCGCTGCATAAGATTTAATGAAGCATTAATGATTCAACAAATTTTACTCCATTAAACATTGGATGATCACTACTTCTCTACTCACCACCATCATCATTTCCTCACTACTCACTAACATCATCACTTCCTCACTACTCACCATCATCACTACTCACCATCATCTCTACCCACCATCATCACTACCACTACTCATAAACATCATCACTACCACACTACTCACCATCATCACTACCACACTACTCACTATCATCATCACTACCACACTACTCACCATCATCATCACTACCTCACCATCATCATCACTACCTCTCTACTCACCATCATCATCATTACCTCACTACTCACCATCACTACCACACTACTCACCATCATCACTACCTCACTACTCACCATCATTATCACTACCTCTCTACTCACCATCATCATCATTACCTCCCTACTCACCATCATCATCACTACCTCACCATCATCATCACTACCTCACCATCATCATCACTACCTCTCTACTCACCATCATCATCATTACCTCCCTACTCACCATCATCATCACTACCTCACCATCATCATCACTACCTCTCTACTCACCATCATCATCATTACCTCCCTACTCATTATCATCATCACTACCTCACCATCATCATCACTACCTCTCTACTCACCATCATCATCATTACCTCACTACTCACCATCAACATCACTACCTCACCATCATTATCACTACCTCTCTACTCACCATCATCATCATTTACTCGCTACTCACCATCACTACCACACTACTCACGATCATAACTACCTCACTACTCACCATCATCATCACTACTACACGATGGTGATGGTGAGTAGTGTAGTGATGATAATGGTGAGTAGTGAGGTAATGATGATGGTGAGTAGTGTGGTAGTGATGATGGTGCGTAGTGAGGTAGTGATGATGATGGCGAGGTAGTGATGATGGTGAGGTAGTGATGATGATAGTGAGGTAGTGATGATGATGGTGAGGTAGTGATGATGATTGTGAGTAGTGAGGTAGTGATGATGATTGTGAGTAGTGAGGTAGTGATGATGGTGAGTGGTGTGGTATTGATGATGGTGAGTAGTTTGGTAGTGATGATGGTGAGTAGTGAGGTAGTGATGATGGTTAAGAGTAGTGTGGTAGTTATGATGATGGTGGGTAGTGATGATGGTGAGTAGTGTGGTAGTGATGATGATAGTGAATAGTGTGGAAGTGATGATGTTTATGAGTAGTGGTAGTGATGATGGTGGGTAGAGATGATGGTGAGTAGTGATGATGGTGAGTAGTGAGGAAGTGATGATGTTAGTGAGTAGTGAGGAAATGATGATGGTGGTGAGTAGAGAAGTAGTGATGATGATGGTGAGTAGTGAGGTAGTGATGATGGTGAGTAGTGTGGTAGTGATGGTGAGTAGTGAGGTAATGATGATGGTGAGTAGAGAGGTAGAGAGGTAGTGATGATGATGGTGAGGTAGTGATGATGATGGTGAGTAGGGAGGTAGTGATGATGTTAGTGAGTAGTGTGGTAGTGATGATGTTAGTGAGTAGTGAAGTATATATATAGGAAAGGTTAAATTAGGTTAGGTTAGGTTTAATTAGGTTAGATTAGTTTAGGCTAAGAAATAGGCTATTTTTGTTGAAATAGAAATAGGGCAGTAATTGTTGGTAGCGTGTCTTCTCTGTTCACGTAGCAGTAAATAGGTATCCAGGAGTTAGTTAGATTACCTTAGGTTAGGTTAGTTTAAGCTAGGAAATAGGCTAGGTTTGTAGAAATAGAAATAGAAGAAGGGCTGTAATTGTAGGTAGCGTTTCCTATCACCGAATACATCTATTCACCTAACAGTAAATAGGTATCCAGGAGTTAGTTACGTTAGGTTAGGTTAGCTTAGATTAGGTTATGTTTGTTTTGACTAGGAAATAGGCTAGGTTTGCAGGTTAAGTTAGATTAGTTTAGGCTAGGTTTGTAGAAATAGAAATAGAAATGGGGCTGTAATTGGTGGTAGCCTATCTAACCTAACCAAGGAACCTAACCAACCAACCTAACCAACCAACCTAACCAAGCAACCTAACCAACCATCCTAACCAGGGAACCTAATCAACCAACCTAACCAAGGAACCTAACCAAGGAACCTAACCAAGGATCCTAACCTAACCCAACCAACCAAACTAACCTAACCAACCAACCTAACCTAACCTAACCAACCAACCAACCTAACCAATGTAACCAACCTACCTAACCAACCTAACCAACCAACCTAAGCAACCAACCTAAGCAACCTAACCTAACCAACCAACCTAACAAACCAACCTAACTAACCAACCAACCTAACCAGCCAACCTAAGCTATCTAACCTAACCAACCAACCTAACCAACCAACCTAACTAACCTAACCAACAACCTAACCAACGTAACCAACCTAACCAACCAACCTAAGCTACTTAAGCAACCAACCTAAGCAACCTAACCTAACCAACCTAACCTAACCAACCAACCTAACCAACCAACCAACCAACCTAACCAACCAACCAACCTAACCAACCTAACAAACCAACCTAACTAACCAACCAACCTAACCAACCAACCTAAGCTATCTAACCTTACCAACCAACCTATCCAACCAACCTTAGCTATCTAACCTAACCAACCAACCTAAGCTATCTAACCTAACCAACCAACCTAAGCTATCTATCCTAACCAACCAACCTAAGCGCATCTAACCTAACCAAGCAACCTAACCAACCAACCTAACCAACCAACCTAACCTAACCTAACCAACCAACCCAACCTAACCTAACCAACGTAACCAACCATCCTAACCAACGTAACCAACCAACGTAACCAACCAAACCTAACCAACCAACTAACTTAACCAACCAACCTAACCTAACGTAACCAACCAACCAACGTAACCAACCAACCAACCACCCAATGTAACCAACCAACCTAACCAACCAACCTAACCAATGTAACCAACCAACCTAACCAATGTAACCAACCAACCTAACCAACGTAACCAACCTAACCAACCAACCTAAGCAACCAACCTAAGCAACCTAACCTAACCAACCAACGAACCTAACCAACCAACCTAACCAACCAACCTAACCAACCAATCTAACCTAACCAACCAACCAACCAGCCTAACCAACCTAACAAACCAACCTAACTAACCAACCAACCTAACCAAACAACCTAAGCTATCTAACCTAACCAACCAACCTATCCAACCACCCTATCCAACCAACCTTAGCTATCTAACCTAACCAACCAACCTAAGCTATCTAACCTAACCAACCAACCTAAGCTATCTAACCTAACCAAGCAACCTAACCAACCAACCTAACCAAGCAACCTAACCAACCAACCTAACCAAAGAACCTAATCAACCAACCTAACCAAGCAACCTAACCAACCAACCTAACCTAACCAACCAAACTAACCTAACCTAACCTAACCTAACCAACCAACCTAACCAACGTAACCAACCATCCTAACCAACGTAACCAACCATCCTAACCAACGTAACCAACGAACCTAACCAACCTAATCAACCTAACTAACCAACCAACCTAACTAACCAACCAACCTAACCAACCAACCTAAGCTATCTAACCAACCAACCGAACTAACCAACCTAACTAATCAACCAATGTAAACTATTTAACCTAACCAACCAACCAACCTAACTAACCTAACTAACCAACCTAAGCTATCTAACCTAACCAAGCAACCTAACCAAGCAACCTAACCAACCAACCTAACCAACCAACCTAACCAAGGAACCTAACCAACCAACCAACCTAACCAACCTAAGCTATCTAACCAACCAACCTAACTAACCAACCTAACTAACCAACCAACCTAACCAACGTAAGCTATCTAACCTAACCAACCAACCTAACCAACCAACCTATCTAACCTAACCAACCAACCTAACCAACCAACGTAAGCTATCTAACCTAACCAAGCAACCTAACCAAGGAACCTAACCAACCAACCTAACCAACCTAAGCTATCTAACCAACCAACCTAACCAACCTAAGCTATCTAACCAACCAACCTAACCAACCTAAGCTATCTAACCTAACCAACCAACCTAAGCTATCTAACCTAACCAACCAACCTAAGCTATCTAACCTAACCAAGCAACCTAACCAACCAACCTAACCAACCAACCTAACCAAGCAACCTAACCAACCAACCTAACCTAACCTAACCAACCAACCCAACCTAACCTAACCAACGTAACCAACCATCCTAATCAACGTAAATAACCAACCTAAAAAACCTAACCTAACCAACCAACTAACCTAACCAACCAACTAATCTAACAAACCTAACCTAACCTAACGTAACCAACCAACCAACCAACCAACGTAACCAACCAACCTAACCAACCAACCTAACCAATGTAACCAACCAACCTAACCAATGTAACCAACCAACCTCATCAACATAACCAACCTAACCAACCAACCTAAGCAACCAACCTAAGCAACCTTACCTAACCAACCTAACCTAACCAACCTAACCTAACCAACCTAACCTAACCAACCAACCAACCTAACCAACCAACCTAACCAACCAACCTAACCAACCAACCTAACCAACCAACCTAACCTAACCAACCTAACCAACCTAACAAACCTAACCAACCTAACAAACCAACCTAACTAACCAACCAACCTAACCAAACAACCTAAGCTATCTAACCTAACCAACCAACTTATCCAACCAACCTATCCAACCAACCTTAGCTATCTAACCTAACCAACCAACCTAAACTATCTAACCTAACCAACCAACCTAAGCTATCTAACCTAACCAAGCAACCTAACCAACCAACCTAACCAAGCAACCTAACCAACCAACCTAACCAAGCAACCTAACCAACCAACCTAACCAAAGAACCTAATCAACCAACCTAACCAAGCAACCTAACCAACCAACCTAACCAACCAACCTAACCTAACCTAACCAACCAAACTAACCTAACCAACCAAACTAACCTAACCAACCAACCAACCTAACCTAACCAACCAACCAACCTAACCAACGTAACCAACCATCCTAACCAACGTAACCAACCAACCTAACCAACGTAATAACGTAACCAACTTAACCTAACCAACCAACCTAACCAACCTAACCAACCAACCTAACCAACCTAACCAACCAACCAACCTAACTAACCAACCAACCTAATCAACCAACCTAAGCTATCTAACGAACCAACCTAACCAACCAACCTAACTAACCAACCAACGTAAACTATTTAACCTAACCAACCAACCTATCTAACCTAACCAACCAACCTAAGCTATCTAACCTAACCAAGCAACCTAACCAAGCAACCTAACCAACCAACCTAACCAAGGAACCTAACCAACCAACCTAACCAACGTAAGCTATCTAACCTAACCCACCTAACCAACCAACCTAACCAACCAACCTAACCAACGTAACCAACCTAACCAACCTAAGCAACCTAAGCAACCAACCTAACCAACCTATCCTAACCAACCTAACCTAACCAACCTAACCAACCAACATAACTAACCAACAAAACCAACCAACCTAACCTATCCAAAGAACCTAATCAACCAACCTAACCAACCAACCTAACCAACCTAACCAACCAACCTAACCAACCAACCAAACCAACCAAACCAACTAACCAAACCAACCAACCTAACCTAACCAACCAGCCCAACCTAACCAACCAACCTAACCAACCAACCTAACCAACCAACCTAAGCTATCCAACCAACCAACCTAACTAACCAACCAACCTAACCAACCTAAGCAATCTAACCTAACCAACCAACCTAACCAACCAACTTATGCTATCTAACCTAACCAAGCAACCCAACCAACCAACCTAACCAAGCAACCTAACCAACCAACCAAACCAACGTAAGCTATCTAACCTAACCAACCAACCTAACCAACGTAAGCTATCTAACCTAACCAACCAAGCTAACCAACGTAAGCTATCTAACCTAACCAACCAACCTAACCAACGTAAGCTATCTAACCTAACCAACCAACCTAACCAACCAACCTAACCAACGTAAGCTATCTAACCTAACCAACCAACCTAACCAACCAACGTAAGCTATCTAACCTAACCAACCAACCTAACCAACCAACCTAAGCTATCTAACCTAACCAACCAACCTAAGCTATCTAACCTAACCAACCAACCTAAGCTATCTGACCTAACCAACCAAGCTAAGCTACCAACCTAACCAAGCAACCTAACCAACCAACCTAACCAACGTAAGCTATCTAACCTAGCCAACCAACCTAACCAACGTAACCAACCTAACCAACCAACCTAAGCTATCTAACCTAACCAACAATAAACCTAAGCAACCTAAGCAACCAACCTAAGCAACCTAACCTAACCAACCAACCTAACCAACCAACCTACTCAACCAACCTAACCAAGCAACCTAACCAACCAACCCAACCTAAGCTAACCAACGTAATCAACCATCCTAACCAACGTAACCAGCGTAACCAACCTAACTAAGCTATCAAACCAACCAACCAACCTAAGCTATCCAACCAACCAACCTAACTAACCAACCTAAGCTATCTAACCTAACCAAGCAACCTAACCAACCAACCTAACCAACCAACCTAACCAACCAAACCAACCAACCTAACCAACCAACCTAAGCTATCCAACCAACCAACCTAAGCTATCTAACCTAACCAAGCAACCTAACCAACCAACCTAACCAACCAAACCAACCAACCTAACCAACCAACCTAAGCTATCCAACCAACCAACCTAAGCTATCCAACCAACCAACCAACCTAACTAACCTAACCAACCAACCTAACTAACCTAACCAACCAACCTAACCTGAGCAACCTAACCTGAGCAACCTAACCTGAGCAACCTAACCTGAGCAACCTAACCTGAGCAACCTAACCTGAGCAACCTAACCAGAGCAACCTAACCTGAGCAACCTAACCTGAGCAACCTAACCTGAGCAACCTAACCTGAGCAACCTAACCTGAGCAACCTAACCTGAGCAACCTAACCTGAGCAACCTAACCAGAGCAACCTAACCTGAGCAACCTAACCTGAGCAACCTAACCTGAGCAACCTAACCTGAGCAACCTAACCTGAGCAACCTAACCTGAGCAACCTAACCTGAGCAACCTAATTATGTTATTATATTATTATTATTATTATATTATTATTATTATTATTATATATTATATTATTATATTATTATTATTATATATTATATTATTATTATACAACCTTATTATATTATCAACTCCCTTCTTATTATCTGTCAGAGTCCATGAGTG
Organism: Procambarus clarkii; assembly: GCF_040958095.1. Taxonomy (NCBI): domain Eukaryota; kingdom Metazoa; phylum Arthropoda; class Malacostraca; order Decapoda; family Cambaridae; genus Procambarus; species Procambarus clarkii. The sequence continues at coordinate 1,736,145 of NC_091166.1, forward strand.
TCCGTGTGCGTGTCCGTGTGAGTGTCCGTGTCCGTGTATCCAAGGGGTTTTGGGTCCAGGAAGCTATTTGTGTCGACCCAAATTGCCTCCCTTCTCCCCACCTGAAATCCAGGTGGATTGAAAGACCTGCCCGAGGTCAGTGGATCCAGGTATCCGTCCGTGGCCCCCCGGACTTCAACCCTTCCCCACATTCCAAGGAGTCGGTCAATCAATCTTCGGCTATCCAGAGAATCTATCGGAACTGATGCTCCTACAGGAGGGGACACACAGAGAAATCTGTGCCCTGTACTTGCAACCGTTCCGACAGGCTCGAACGCAGATCTATCCGGATTAGGAACTTGTTCTATCCGACTAGGCCACGCTGGAGTTGCCTTCTGAATCAAATTTGGCACTTGTATTTATATCTCATAGCAAGGTTAGTTAGTGTCTATTTATCAACAGTTGCAATGATTGATATGTTAAGTTGTTAATTTGTGTTGACAGTTAGAAATACCTGACAGCTTTGTTTGGTAAGGTTGCAGTCCCGTGAGGCAGTTTTATGAATGAATATTGGAGAATTTAGGCTAACTGACGTGTGTGTGTGCGTGTGTGTGTGTGTGTGTGTGTGTGTGTGTGTGTACTCACCTAGTTGTGTTTGCGGGGGTTGAGCTCTAGCTCTTTGGTCCCGCCTCTCAACCGTCAATCAACAGGTGTACAGATTCCTGAGCCTATTGGGCTCTATCATATCTACACTTGAAACTGTGTATGGAGTCAGCCTCCACCACATCACCTCCTAATGCATTCCATTTGTCAACCACTCTGACACTAAACAAGTTCTTTCAAATATCTCTGTGGCTCATTTGGGCACTCAGTTTCCACCTGTGTCCAATTGTGCTTGTTCCCCTTGTGCTAAATAGACCGTCTTTATCTACCTTATCAATTCCCTTCAGAATCTTGAATGTGGTGATCATGTCCCCCCTAACTCTTCTGTCTTCCAACACTGTGTGTGTGTGTGTGTGCGCATAAGAGGCTGGTACATAAGCTGGAGAGACAGGCAGGTGTAGCTGGTAAGGTGCTCCAGTGGATAAGGGAGTATCTAAGCAATAGGAAGCAGAGAGTTACGGTGACGGGGTGAGACCTCCGATTGGCGTGAAGTCACCAGTGGAGTCCCACAGGGCTCTGTACTCGGTCCTATCTTGTTTCTGATATATGTAAATGATCTCCCGGAGGGTATCGATTCATTTCTCTCAATGTTTGCGGACGCTGCTAAAATTATGAGAAGGATTAAAACCGAAGAGGACTGTTTGAGGTTTCAAGAAGACCTAGACAAGCTGAAGGAATGGTCGAACAAATGGTTGTTAGAGTTTAACCCAACCAAATGTAATGTAATGGGGATAGGTGTAGGGAGCAGGAGGCCAGATACAAGGTATCATCTGGGAGAGGAAATTCTTCAGAAGTCAAAGAAGGAAAAAGACTTAGGGGTTGATATCACGCCAGACCTGTCTCCTGCAGCACATATCAAGAGGATAACATCAGCGGCATATGCCAGGCTGGCCAACATACGAACAGCATTCAGAAACTTGTGTAAAGAATCATTCAGAACTTTGTATACCACATATGTCAGGCCAATCCTGGAGTATTCAGCCCCAGCATGGAGTCCATATCTAGTGAAGGATAAGACTAAACTGGAAAAGGTTCAAAGGTTTGCCACCAGACTAGTACCCGAGCTGTGAGGTATGAGCTACGAGGAGAGAGTATGGGAATTTAACCTCACTTCGGTGGAAGACAGAAGAGTTAGGGGGGACATGATCACCACATTTAAGATTCTGAAGGGAATTGATAGGGTAGATAAAGACAGTCTATTTAGCACAAGGGGACACAGGTGGAAACTGAGTGCCCAAATGAGCCACAGAGATATTTGAAAGAACTTTTTTAGTGTCAGAGTGGATGACAAATGGAATGCATTAGGAAGTGATGTGGTGGAGGCTGACTCCATACACAGTTTCAAGTGTAGATATGATAGAGCCCAATAGGCTCAGGAATCTGTACACCTGTTGATAGACGGTTGAGAGGCGGGACCAAAGAGCCAGAGCTCAACCCCCGCAAACACAACTAGGTGAGTACACACACACACACACACACACACAGGAAGCAGCCCGTAGCAGCTGTCTAACTCCCAGGTACCTATTTACTGCTAGGTAACAGAGGCATTCAGGGTAAAAGAAACTCTGCCCATCGTTTCTCGCCGGCGCCCGGGATCGAACCCGTAACCACACGATCATGTGTTCACCGTGCTGTCCACTTGGCCACCGGCTGTGTGTGTGTGCGTATGGGCGTTAATCTACGACTCTAATATGACTTACTGGCTGCTGGCGTCATCCAAAAGGCTGACTCACTTAAGGCTGAACTGGACACCGTCCATCCAAGACTTAGTAAAGACTGTCTTAGTGACCTTAAAGACCCCCTCCCCCCCGCAGGTCCAGGCTGAGGGCAACACAGCTCGTGGCAGATGCAACAGCATAAAACATCTTAGTATAATTGTTTGCAACATTGCCATGAGTTTACCAACACTGTTTTACCCATGCACATGCATTTTTAGCCCCATTGCCATACTTTTTTACCCTATTGTCATACTTGTTTACCCTATTGCCATACTTTTTTTACCCTGTTGCCATACTTGTTTACCCTATTGCCATACTTTTTTTACCCTATTGCCATACTTTTTTACCCCCATTGCCATACTTTTTTCCCCATTGCCATACTTTTTTCCCCATTGCCATACTTTTTTCCCCATTGCCATGCATAATAATCATTGCTTAAAAACATATATTTGAAGGAAATTAAGACTTAATTATTGGTAGCATTTGCAAGTAAAAAGTTATACAAAACAAATAATAGCGTGAAAGACAGACTGTTTTAGCGTGAAGAAACAGCTTCAGCGTCAAGAAACAAAAACAGCTTCAGCGTCAAGAAACAAAGACAGCTTTAGCATGAAGGAACAAAAACAGCTTTAGCATGAAGGAACAAAGACAGCTTTAACATGAAGGAACAAAAACAGCTTCAGCGCCAAGAAACAAAGACAGCTTTAGCATGAAGGAACAAAAACAGCTTCAGCGCCAAGAAACAAAGACAGCTTTAACATGAAGGAACAAAAACAGCTTCAGCGCCAAGAAACAAAGACAGCTTTAACATGAACAAAAACAGCTTCAGCGCCAAGAAACAAAGACAGCTTTAGCATGAAGGAACAAAAACAGCTTCAGCGCCAAGAAACAAAAACAGCTTTAACATGAAGGAACAAAAACAGCTTCAGCGTCAAGAAACAAAGACAGCTTTAACATGAAGGAACAAAAACAGCTTCAGCGCCAAGAAACAAAGACAGCTTTAACATGAAGGAACAAAAACAGCTTCAGCGCCAAGAAACAAAGACAGCTTTAACATGAAGGAACAAAAACAGCTTCAGCGCCAAGAAACAAAGACAGCTTTAACATGAAGGAACAAAAACAGCTTCAGCGTGAAGAGTGAAAGAGATAGAGGCCCCAAGAGACTCCACACCTTAAAATATATACAAGATAAAGTTTAAAATACAACTGTAGCTCTTCCAAACCACTTTTATTTTGGTGTAGTGGCTAAACTGTATGAACCAAACCCAGCAATATTAGAAGCATGGACACCAACACCCAAATAGAACAAGTAGCGGGAAGACATTTGAAATTGAATTATTTGACGGTTGACAATACCGTTAACCGTCATGGTTCAAATTTGAAAGGAGGTAGGGATTTAAAATTTAATTATTTAACGGTCTAAAAATACACCACAACGATAGACGTGGATGTATATATACACTGAGAAGTATAACTCCGCTTTTTTGCTGTATACTAAGAGTATACTTTAGTCCAGTATACTTGTGGTCACCTTAAGAACCTTGCAGATAGGCCTTAGGCCTTAAAGACAAGCGTCAATGTAAGGATGACATGTGCAGCCACAGATGTACTTGTAGCAGACATGGAGAATGTCTCCAGTAGCCTCTTCCTCCTCACAACACTATTCTAACAACTCCGCCCAATGAACTTTTCAAAATAATTAGTTCTACCCTTACCCATTTTCCCTCATAAAAAGGCCTAGTTATCTCATTAGAAGTAACAAGACTTTTCATAATGTTGTACTAAGAATCTATAGACTATAAATTACTCATTACTTTACTCCGTGTCATAGAAAACGGCGTGAAGGTTTGTGGGTGCCTACCATTTGCATAAACAGCAAACCAATTTCGTTTTTTGCTGGTCCTGTTGATTCTTTCTAATTTTCAATTGCTTTCCTTATTTGCAATAAATTATTATTTTGGTGGATATGTTGAGATTACTGAGCTGTCTGTCATGAGTGTGGGGGGGGGAGGGAGGGAGGAGCTGGGCCGCCTACAGCCACTCCAACTGTCCCACCACTCGGCTGTTAAAGGCTTTGTCTCAGGTTAGTGTGGGTCACCCAGGTGTGGGAGGAGACACAGGTGTGGGTGTTGGTGCAGGTGTGGGAGACCATGTAGGTGTGGAGGACCACAGATACTAGGGGGGAAATGACGATGATGGGTGTGGCATGTGATATTGGTACATATGAGGCTGGGTGTTTAGAAATATGTGGTTTTGGGGAGTGAGTGAACTGTGAGGGTGAGAGTGAGTGACTGTGAGAGAGGGTGAGTGAGAGTGATTGGACTGTAAGAGAGGGTGAGAGTGAATGGACTGTGAGAGGGGTGAGTGAGTGGGTGGAGGTTGGTGTGAAATGTCAGCAGGTGAGAGGCTCCACAGTAGTTTCCCCTCACCCCCTCCCCTTCCCCCTCATCCACCTACACTTTCATCCTCATCCACCTGCCTCTTCACTCCAGGACCCCCCCACACATCTGCCCTTTCCTCATAACTCCTCATCTGCCATCTGAGGCCAGTGGCACTCACCTCCCCCCCCCTACATCTGAGTGCCTCACACACACTTGTATACCGCTAGCAGGTGTGTGTGTGTGACGTGTGTATGAAGCCCTCATGTATGCTGCCCTCACGTCTATGCTTCCCATATGAGTATGCTGCACAGGCACATGTGCAGTCTGCGAGCCTGTGTCACCCACGCTCCTATGCCTCATGACACTCGTGAGGTACACATTCACACTCATATTTGGCCAACACACTCATGCCGCCCACATACTCACGCCGCCCACATACTCATGCCTTCCATGGACTCATAGCACCGCCAAACCCATGAGTGTTCATCAATAAACACTCGGGCGTAATAGACGCATTCCAGCACATATGTACGCCCGCACATACGTACACCCGCACGTACGTACGTCCGCACATATGTACGCCCACACGTACACACTGGGAAGCATACACGAACCTCCCTCTCAGACCACCTCGGTAGTTATCTAAGTATTTGCGATGGTCCGAAAGCATATTACGGTTTCAGTGATAGCCTACTGACAAACAGGGAAATGAACCTGTGTCCTAAACAGAAATTATTCTCAAGTTATACATTTATTGTAATATAAATCCAGACGGGACACCACGAGCGAAGCTCTCGTCATGTAAGTACATTTAGGTAGTTACGCACACACACATATATATGTAAACAAAACACATAGCCTGTTATACAGGAATTGTAGGTTTATATCTACAGATGACTGGAAGGAAAAGAGACCACGTGGTTTAAGCTGTATATATGTTGTTGTTGTTGAGTTAGGGGCGACGACGATCGTGGGATCGGATGCGCCCCGGCGTACCCGTGAAGGGTGAATCGCAAAGCCAAAACGCGAAACGAGTGGCGCCAAGCACTAGAAACTAATATGCCACACGGCAAAGCTACGCACAAAGGGAGAGGCAGAAGCACATAATAGAACAGGGCAAACAAACAGCCAGAAGGGCACACAGCGTGTCATAGAGCAAATACACAAGAAATCAGAGCACATACTTGCCCGGGAACTTGGCCCGCGGGAACCTTACATTGAACGCCTCCCAGAGCACCCATTGCCAAGGGTCTCGTCCATCCACCGGGGACGCCATAACATCCGGAACCGGGGCAACAAACACCTGCAAACTGGGGACCCAGATGGTAGTACTCATGAGGCGAGAAGGCGCCACTCGCCCCCACAGGAAGGGAACTTGCCCCCCACGAAAGCACTCCGGTCCGTCAGACAGCAGTAACTCGGCAATCTTCCACCAGTGACCCGGTGGCATCACAGACGCCGGCAACACGTCTCCCCCAGGGCCCCAACGCGCACCCGCACCACAGGGGTACTCGCGGCCCCGGGCACACCACCAGACGACAGCAGGGAACCCGGACGGCGCGCATCCTTCTGTAACGTCACCACCAGGCCACGCCCAGCACCAGAGTCCACACCATCCCTGGCAGCGGAAGCCACCACCCCCCACTGTGGAGAGTCCCCCGTCGGGGAAAGAGCCGAAGGCACGTCCGAGACACAGGCACCAGCACCAGCAGGCACATGGACCTCCGCCACCACGAACCGCGGAGACATCGACGCATCCGTATCCACACTGTCAACACCCGAAGCCCCACAGTCACTGAAGTCACCAACGTCGGCCCAGGAAGAAGACGAACGCCGGGAACGTTTGGGCACCAGCCGGATATCGTCCGAGCTGGTAAGTGACCCAGAAACACGGGTACCACGAGCCGGAGGAACTAACGCCCGACACAGAACGGCAGCAGCCTCTACCACAGGGGGAACCGGGCCACACACAGCAGGAGGCTCTGCAGCCACCCCAGCACCCAGCACATCCGGGACCCGAGTCACGGACACAGGGCCAGGCGCAGCATCAGAAGACGAGGGAGAAGACAGCGACGTCACACAGGGAGCTCCAGGAAGGCCCACGGGAGCAGCCGGGACAGCAACAGGGTCAGGCAGACCAACCGACGGTACCGCAATACCCGAAGGAGGGACGGCAACAACCGGAGGAACGTCAGGCGCCGCCGGGGCAGCTGCAGCAGCAAATGGGACGTGCACCACCTCATCATCATCACCGGAGACTGCCTCCAGAGGGAGCGGCAGGAAATCCTCGTCGCGGAACAAGTTGACAGGAGCGGCTGGGGCCTCAGAGCACCCGGCAACCTGATGCCCCAACAGGCAACATCGGAAACAGGTACGAGGCTGCCGGGCATAATACACCCGGACGTAGTATCCCATAAGCCGGACAGAAGAAGGTATATCCGACTGCAGGCGCATCCCCCAACGTGCAAATGTTTTTTCGCCTCGCAGTATACCGCCCCGAGGAGAGCGTGTTCACCCGCACGCTGACAACAGTACCAAACCCCCCCGAAGTAACGCCAGAGGAGGTCATCAGGGAACTCCAGGGGTGCACCATGGACACTGACATAAGTCAGGGAACCACTGCGGTCCGAAATCGCCACAGAGCCGGCATCATCTGGCAACGGCAACGTACTCCCCTGCACCGACGGAGGAAGTCCCGGTACTCCTCCTCCCCCACGAACTTAATAACAATCCGGTGGGCCATAACTAGCTCCACACCGTAAACAGCTTCCACCGGAACACGAAGCATGTCACCCATCACCATCTCGATGGTCGTATAACCAGCCTTACAAGTGAACTCCAGGCCCACGGAGTTCACACGCTGAACAGGAGGAAGATGGCCCCCCATGTCAGAACTGCCCCGTCAACGCAGCCAGGCAGGCAACAAAACTGGGAGGGCTGAGACGCCCACACCACCTGGCGACCAAAACAGCAAACAACCCCAACAGCCACAGAGGGTCGGTAAACGTCCTCACTCCACGGCTGCTAGCCGTCGACCCGCCACCACGCCCGATCACGCATGCACAGAGACGCTCACAGCGATTCTGGACATAAACCATTTCGGTTTACTATTAATTATTTGGGGAACTGAAGGAGTACAATTTGAACTATCACCCCCAATTAATATATTGGATAATAATACCTTTTCTCGTAAGGCAATTGATCTAATTAACATTGCACAAATTGAAAGAGAAGGGTTGACGTGTTTTTATTTTACGCCACAGTAAAATTTTATTGGAATAATTAATTTGGGTAAATACTCGAGGTCAGTATGCATAAACATGCAAAATCATTATTTCTTTCATAAAGAACAATAATTTTTAGAAAGAAAGAGTTATTAACTGAACTCTATATTTCTCCAACATGTGTGGGAGACTTCATGTTTAAGCCTGCAATCGACGCTTGGCGTCATGATGGCTGGGAATTTTCTGGCTAAATTATGCCTTACTATGGGAACGTTAATTGAATTAATTCTACATATTAGTAGTGTTAGTAATTACTATGGTTAATACAATGATGATGTATTACAATACAAGATATTGTATTGTAATACATCATCATAGTGTAATACACTAATACATGTATTAGTGTTGGAAACTTTCCAACATTGGGTGTGGTGAGTCACTACAGCAGTGAGTGATGAGTATGATGAATCACTACAACAGTGAGTGTTGGGTGTGGTGGGTGACTACAGCAGGGAGTATGTGGTGTGTTGAGTCACTACAGCAGGGAGTGTTGGGTGTGGTGAGTCGCTACAGCAGGGAGTGTTGGAAGTGGTGAATAACTGCAGATGTGAGTGTTGGGTATTATAATAGCCACTACAGCAGTGAGTGTTGGTTGTGGTGAGTCTCTACATCAGTCAATGTTGGGTGTGGTGAGTCTCTACATCAGTCAGTGTTGGGTGTGGTGAGTCTCTACATCAATGTTGGGTGAGGTGAGTCTCTACATCAGTCAGTGTTTAGTGTGGTGAGTCACTACAGCAGTCAGTGTTGGGTGTGGTAAGAACCACTACATCAGTATGTGTTGTGTTTGAGTCGCTACAGCAGTGACTTGTTATGATCCCAGATAGCCAAAAAACGAGTCTTCCCTTTGAGAATTATTCTATCATGCCTGACCTAACTAGAATGTCCAGGAAATACAGAGGTGAAGATACAGATGTAAAATAGTTGGTTGGATATGATGAACAATTTGAGATTATGGGTAGTGAATAAGAAAATAGATAAATGACTGGTTAGGAGATGTGGTTGTTTTGCTAGAGGCGTGAGGCTCGCTTCTGGAGGGCTTTGACCTTATTTGAGTGCCAGACATCGCAGGGGTAAGCCGCGCTCCGTTTGAGCTCCCATCAGAAGGGAACCCCTAGTGATATATCTCCAAGAGAAGAGAAGTGTGCAGACGTTTCAGCTGTGGAATAGAGCTGGGGATGTTGTGTTCTCAAGTTCTGGACGGCGAGGAGTGTTTATTAAGCCGCCCAGAGACATTATCGTGGGCCGTGGGAGTGCCCTGACCAGACTCTGTCAGAGGGAGGAGCGCCCTCGACCAGACAATCTGTGGTAAGCACCATTTAAGCCAATTCATAGTGATTGCTTGTAGTTGGTTGTGTGCCCAGCGACAGTAGCGAATGTTTATTGATAAGTTAGATATGTTTTGGTAAGGCAGGAAGCCTAAATGAGAGGACGGAGATGAGAGAGACAGCTGGAGGGATGAGCAGCACGTCCTCTCCCGTCGACCACCTGAGGCCAACTGACTGGTGGCGGAGGACCCTCCCAGAGTTGAGGGGCCGCCCGCTGGGCAAGGCGGAGCATGGACCAGCCCAACGGCGGAGTCCACTCTCACTGCATGTAGAGGGCAGATAGATGTTGGATGCAACCATATTGTGTGGATTATTTCGTCTATGTGTTTATAAGGAAACATTTTTATTGGCGTGTCAATGGGTTGCAGGTTTGTCTTTGGGGAAGCAGTTGCTGAGAACTTCGAAGCCAGCACAGATGAAGTAGTTGATGAGACTCCAAGGTAGTGGAGGAGAGGACCTCGAGCTGTGAGGAGAAGCAGGGAAGAGGAGTGTCACGTGCTTCTGTAGAGGTGGTGAAGCGCTATAGTTGCTCGAGGAAACTTCATGGTGTAGCAGCTAGGAGAGCTGTGGAGGACCCTATCAGAAGTGGTGAAGCACCGAAGTCCTCAAGGAAGACTTCATGGTGTAGCAACCAAGAAGTGCTGCAGAGGATCCTGGTAGTTAAGCCCGGAAGAACCTGAGGATATCAGGGTAGTGAACTTCCAGATGTGGAAGGGAAGTTCTAAATGATTACTTATAGGGAGGTGATAGAGTGTTTGGTTGTCATTAGCGTGTAAGACGCAGTGAGAGGTGGGTGATTATTTGCATTCTTGTGGCGAGGAGTGTTTATACTGAAGTTTAGAGTTACAGTCGTAGGCTGGATTACCTACAGATGTATGTGTTCTAGGACTGATAGGGTGATCGATTGATCATTGTTGTGTATCAAGGAACATTTATACTGATATATATATATATATATATATATATATATATATATATATATATATATATATATATATATATATATATATATATATATATATATATATATATATATATATATATATATGTTATTGCATTCATATGCTGATTTTCCTTGTACATGTTTATAGATATATATATTCTCTTGCTGATAGTGCAACATTGTATTATAAGACCTGATCTACTTGAGGAGGTTGATAATATTAGGTGGTGAATCAGGAGATAGGATACCACTTGATAAGTTGATGATAGAGTTCTGATGGTGTTGGAGTGCAACCTGACTGAAATAGTATAGAGTGGAGGATTCCTTATTATTATTATATGTGCATGTATTGTATATGTGCTTTGTCCAGTAAATGTATTGAAATTTGCTGGTGTTTGCCCTTGTCCTAGTGAGGCTTCCCTGGAAATAGTAAGGAAAGAGAGAGAGAGAGAGAGAAAGAACCAAGAACCACCGCTGTGGACAGGGTAGGACGGAAAACTAATAAGTCAAAGGGGATTGAAGACATCATATCACGTAAGAAGAGAGTGGGGAGTCACAGTGGCTCGAGTGGGTGTGTGCATGTGACAACGAGGGTAAGTATTGGAGCCGCATCCCCTAAAAGTGTGACGTCGAGCCCCTCTCCAAGAGCCAGAAGCGCCTGTGTGATCTCCTAGTGAAGTATAAGCACTCTACCGAGTTGTGGGTTGGGTTGTCCGTAAAGAAGGAACAACAAAGACAACACCACCAACCCACACTATAATACTGTGGAGTTAGGTGAGATCCACTACAGCTCTTACTTTTGGGTGTGGTGAGAGCCACTACAACAGTGAGTGTTAGGTGTTGCGAGAACCACTTCAGCAGTGAGGGTTGGGTGTGTTGAGTCACTACAGCACTGAGTGTTGGGTGTGGTGAGTCCCAACAACAATGAGTGTTGGGTTTGGTGAGTCACTACAGTAGTGAGTGTTGGTTATAGTGAGTCACTATTGCAGTGTGCGATGGTTTTGGTGAGTCACTACAGATGTGAGTGTTCGTCCAACTGCTAAGAAATGTTAAAAAACAGAGATAAGGAAGGCAAAAAGAGAGTATGAAGTTTGTATATCAGGGCAAGCAAAGAGAAATCCTAATTTTTTCCAGTTATTTCGAACAACGGTTAGGGAATGGATAGGTACATTAAAAACTGAGAAATGTCAGCTAACTGATAATGCGAAGAGATGAGTAGTATTTTTAATAAAAATTTTATCTTCGTATTTACTAAAGAGGAGCTGAACATTATGCTTTTAGCCTAACATGTCTATGTGGGTGGGTAAGAGGACAGGTTGACTAATTTAGTAGTTACCAGGGAGGATGATAATAAACAAATAGTGAAACTCAAGCAAAACAAATCCCCAAGGCGGACGAAGTGTTTGCCAGGTTGCTTAGTGTGTGAGATTACCTTTTTTAGAGGTGAATAGGTTACAAGAAACCTCAGTCAGGAAAGGACTGAACTAGTATCAAACATATGCTAAGGGCAGATTATACTTTAATGACTGACCAGGGATGCATAGAGCAGCTGCAGGAGTCCAAATCCTTGGCACTCCTTATCCACTAGGTCTTGGAGCTTCTAGGGGCCTCAGGGGGAGGTCATCAGAGTAGCTCAAATGGTCCTCACAACAAATTAGTATTTATATTTGATGTGTTTGGCCATGAACTCAGTTCAAATCCAAGTAATCAAGGCAACATAAAAAGGATCACGTTAATAGCACAAATAATGGCAAAGTCAATACTGGGCGAAAGGGGTCAGAAGGTGTGAACGTAAAAGTACTTGTACTTAACAATTAGTTTATTCATAAAACTTAATGCTAACGGTACATGGCAAGAACAGTCTGACGTTACATTAATGACAGACGTGGTGCTTGATTAGGCTAAACTAGCCGGAACACTTGCTTCCGGTTCGGACCACTCGCAGTATCACTGATCCTGTCTGCACTTAACAATAGTGGGCAACCACTCCAAACGCTTACGGCAGCTTGTCGAGACTGTGGCAAGTAACAATAACATACAATGAAAGACAACGGCACATGTTGGTGCCAGATGTGGATCTGAGGATCAGTGAGGGGTGAATATAGTTGCAACAATACACGGCCCCACGTTGGCGCCAAATGCGAGATCCGTAACCAGCGTGGGGTGACTGATGACTGAATAACAACAACTGACAGACTTGTCACTGAGACGAGTCCTCCGCGCAACACTCACTTGATTACATTACTTTAATCAGCAAATATGTTTTTATGTAACCAAGACATGCAATGAAAACAAATGTCAATGAAATCAACAATAGCTACGAGTAATTGGGTAAGTAATTAATTACAATCCCTGAGTAATCGTACAAGGATCTATCAAAGATTGACAGCTCACTTAATTCACGAAGAATTTACGTTATAGCTCGGCGTCACTGAGACTGCTTAACCAACATCGATCAGTCAATACGATTACTAATCACCGCGTATTAAATAAATTGATAATCAATCACATTAAATTAATACACTGATATCCCAAGGATAATTGAACGCAAGTACACTGACTGCACAAGTTACTGAACACATAGTTACACTGACGTCTCGAGATACTGAACGCAAGTTACACTGACGTCTCGAGATACAGAACACACGTTACACTGACGTCTCGAGATACTGAACACACGTTACACTGACGTCTCGAGATACTGAACACAAGTTTTAACTGAACACTGAGTATACTGACGCCTCAAGTTAATGGACACGAAATTACCGGACTTCTCAAGATACTGAACCAAAGTTACACTGACGCTTTGAGATTAACTGAACGCAAATGTACTGACGACACTGAGTCACCACAACAAGATAATAATATTGTACACACCAATACAGGTCACTGAGACCAACAACAATACACTAAACCGAAGTACACCAGGTCACAGAGACCACATGAAACAGTAAAACAACACACCACACTGACACACTCCCGTGTCCATAAATCAATAATAAACACACAGTAAAATAGTCTTACTTGTGACTACAGCATGTCCCCTGGAAATAGACAGAACGGCATGGAAATGGATTAACACACAGTGATGGTATATATTGAAACCACACTTAACACAAGTAAACACAGTAAAATACACAAGTCACAAAGACAACTAAACGTATAAAACTGATTGTGTAAGATGACAATCACACTGAAGATCTGGCTACAGTATTGACACAGAAAAGCTGTAGAAGGCCTTTTCCTATTGTGTTTCCTCGTGGAATCGAACTCGGTCCCGTAGGACCGAGAACTAGTGAGAACGAACACCAGATGGTTGAAATAAATTCAACACAAGGAATTTTGCACTTACGAAAGTTATAGAGAAAATAATGTTTGAGAACTCACTAATTTATACCGGAATGCCACACCCACAAGCAATCAATTACACTCACTAGCCCAAGCTGTTGATTGAAGCACAAACCAGGGATGACGGAGTGAGGTGGATCTGAGGGGGGACGCTTTCAGAGGTGCGGCAGGCGAGGCGTGAGCCCTACCCCCAGGCCTGGTTGGCTGGTGAGATGGCCGCGCGTTCGTCACTTTTTTTTTTTTATTAACATATTAGGTACATCTGCATTAGTGCAGCTACCCTAGACTATATGAAGTGGAGTACAGTGTGTCAAAAACAAGCTAACTAGGTGATGCTAAAAAATCCCCATCACACAGGATGGTTAGTCATACAGAGGCATGTGATAAGCGGTCTGCACTGGCAGACTCCGGATGGAACACATGGCTCTGTATGACTAACCATCCTGCGAGATGGGGACTTGTATTACCGTTCGTCACTAAGGTCGAGAATGGCTGAACTCCCACACCAATAAACTGGGAGAGTGCGCGCTCACTATAAACACCAGTTTTAAGCACAGGCGTGATATATTGCTGAAGGCTGAATGAAAGCATGCTGGCATATATGAAAATATGTATGTATATATATATATATGGGGGCGCCACGAGGGACGCCGGGAACACAATGGTGAGGACGAGAAATAATCAAAGTCCACGCTTACAATATCGAAGATTTACACATGATCTTCACTCAAACACATAGAATCGCTTCCTGATTCATATTTCTCACTGTTACTGAGCAATAAAATGACGGATTGCTCTCGGTGAAGCCGATGATCTGCGATCACTTTGAAACAGTCCAGTTGCACCTGCGGGTAGCACATGTAGCGGCTATGACTTCATGTATCTTCGTTTTCTTTACCACTAGCGTCGTTCCTTTGCAGCAGGATTCTGCAGCTGCAACGGGAAATGGCGTAGGGTCGATTTAGGCCGGCTGGAGGTTGATATAAACAGGAAAACCAAGGTCGTGGCCAGGACCTGATCTCACATGTCGTGACAGTACAGCTCCTCAACACAGAATGTCCGCCTAAGGCGAGAAATCTTGGGGCCGTAGCTCTCCTGGTGCCAGGCACTCGACCAATCAGGTTCGAGCATCGGTGGAGGCCTCGTGCCGCTACCAATGAGAGGAAAGCCGGCAGGAGACGCTGATGACGTCACGTTACTGGCAAAGGGCAACCATTAGGCCTTTGAGGTGGCCCCCCCTATCCCTCTCTCACTCACCCCGCTCTCTGTTGCCAGGAGCCAGAGTTACAGAATTCGGAGAAAACCTGTATCTACACGCACAGAATACTTATGGCAACAAGAGTTACTTCTTTGGAATACTGAAGGCATCCCAATTCGGAAGAGATGTGACTTCACCCCTCTGTCTCCCCTACCAAAGAAGAAAGACTTTTGTGCACACCCTGTGCGTATCTCCGAAATTTTCTGAGGCAAAATCCTAATTTTTTCCTACTACCTAATAGATGTAAGCTAGCTGAAACTAGCTAAAAAAATAGTCTAGGATTAAAAATCCAACTTCTCACATAACCTCTGATTTCAGAGTGAAATTCGCCGGAGGTAAATTTCACCCAGAAAAAAAGCTAGCTTACATATGCACCCGTTTTATATGAGGGTCGCACATGAGTGTGTTTTGTGAGCGGAGCGTCTGACAGCTACTCGTCTCCCGCAGAGAGGGGGGTTCCCCGCTCTGGCATATGACAGCTCAGCTGGCCCTAACACTTGGCTGTCGCTCAACCTAGGTAGAGGGTGGCGATCGACATTAGCTTCGACTGGCGGCCGGGTCAACCCCTCGAAACCGTTTGTCTGGCAAAGCCTTCCGTCCTCCACTGGAGTCTGCGTCATGCAAGGCGCAATAGCAACATTGGGGAGGGTAGGTGACGGCTGAGGATTAACTAGTAACTTTATTGGGGAAACTTTGGTTGACAACTCCTGACTCTTTTGGATTTACTAGTCTGACAGGGCACATTACTCTGCCCTACACTTCGTGATGAGAAATCTGTCAAGGAAACATTAATTGACGGCTCTCTGATTTCTCCTGTCTCAACGATTTGACAGGGCATATCCCATTGCCCTGTTCTTCCTGGTGAAGGACCTGTGGAGAAAACATTATTTGGCAGCTCTTTGATTTCTCCTGCCTCAATAGTCTGACTAGGCACAACCTCGTGCCTTTCTCCCACTTGCGGAGAACCTGCTGGAGAAACATTTGCTGACAATACTTCGATTTCTCTCATTTCAAGAATCTGACAGGATTCATCCTCTTGTCCTGTCTCATTACACAAAGAACACGCTGAGGGCGGTTCTTCTCAACTACCATGATGGTGACAGGGTGTCACTTCTGGACCACTTGTCAAACTCATCGTTAACTGCTCTACCGACTGAGCTAACCAGGTGAGATCTTTTCCCCTGATCTCTCCCTTGGCTAGACAGCGGCGGCTTGCTCGTGTCTGGCACACTTTCTGCCTGGTAGTCTTTCCCCTGTGCGAGGCTAGGCTCCCTGCCTAGCTCAACCTGTATGCTGGGAAGCAGCACTGGGGCAAGGGGGTGGGGTGACCTACCCATGGCCGGCGTTCTGACAACTGTCACAAGCGTGCGGCCATTTTGTGTGCCCGCCCCACCCCTCCTTGGGTGGGGACAGACGGTCTCCTTCAACTTCAGCATTCCATAGTGTATGGGACAGCCCGTTTTCTGTTCGAAATTCTCGAAGGGCGGACTAGACTGATCTTTTACTCCTGGAGTATTTTCTAATAACAATCCATACTGAGCTCACCTGCACTGAGCAGCACGAATTGTTCCCTGAACATATGGAATGATGGAGACATTCCGCTAGATAAAGTTGCAGCCTAATGAGACGTATGCCTTAATGTTGCAAAGAGTAGAGTCCAGTCTCCGGAGGAGTTGCGAATTAAGCAAAGTTGCTCCAAGGGAAGATGAATTCTTTGATATGATTGTAAGAGAGCAATTTCTCATGGCTTGCAAGCCTAACCTCCGTATTAAGTTGAGAGAGAGTGTCCTAGTCTCTAATGAGGCTATGGCAGAGCAAACTGATTTATGGGCAGCAGCCCGCAGATCTGTCAGAGACAGCTTCTCAGCTGTCAAACGCTCTGCTCCTCCCGCTAATAGGGAGGTTCAATGGTTCAATGTTCACTGTGAGTCATACTTCAGGCATCATCTTGAAGGTACCATCCGGGAACCGTACTTGGATCAATCTGCCTGTTTAACTTCCCGGAGTGATTAGGCTACTCCGGACCAGATTAGCGGTGGAACCAGGGTCTCTAAAGACCTGGGTGCACTTCCCATTAACCAACCCTTTGGTTACATGCAACGTATGTCTCAAAGGATCTGGTCCCTCTGCTGTGCTAAGTCCTGCAATTTGGGCATTTACCTTCTTGCCTCTCTCAGCTGGGCGCTTCCGACACTCAGCTGCACGGTGACCCTTCAAATTATAGTTATAGCAGCTTTGATTACGGCTCGAGGTTCGCTGATTGCTCACCTTAGGTTTAGATTCTTTTGGCTTGGCTCCCCTATTAGCGGGAGGAGCAGAGCGTTTGACAGCTGACACGCTGTCTCTGACAGATCTGCGGGCTGCTGCCCATAAATCAGTTTGCTCTGCCATAGCCTCATTAGAGACTAGGCCACTCTCTCTCAACTTAATACGGAGGTTAGGCTTGCAAGCCATGAGAAATTGCTCTCTTACAATCATATCAAAGAATTCATCTTCCCTTGGAGCAACTTTCCTTAATTCGCAACTCCTCCGGAGACTGGACTCTACTCTTTGCAACATTAAGGCATACGTCTCATTAGGCTGCAACTTTATCTAGCGGAATGTCTCCATCATTCCATCAGCTGAGATACCGAACCCTTTCATCAGAGCTAACTTAAGTGCATCAAAATCGTCATGATGATGGGTTCCCAACCCATTATAAATTTCTAATGCACGGCCTTTCAACAGAGTGGCCAGCGCTTTGGCCCATGAATGTTTTGCCCAATTGGCATTTGATGCTGTACGTTCGAAGCGTCTTAGGTAAGCATCCATAGAGTCTACTTTCTCATTAAAAGCTTCCATACGCGGAAGCTTAAACTTCACCACAGGCTCAACCTGTGGAGATGGGCTGGGCTAGGTTTGAACTCTCTGCCTGCCGGGGATCGATTAGCCGCAATCCTTTCTTGAGTACGTCTACTCTCTTGGGCGTTCCACATATCGGTCACATACTTAGCTGCACTATCTCCTCGGAGATTTAAACGCTTTGTCTCTTAGATCGTCTACAGTGAATTCACCTTGAGGCTGTATGGGCCTCCTGAACACAGGTTATACCGGCACCTGTCTATCGATAGAAACACTGTTCCCACTTGCGGGAAACTCTACAGGGAGCACCGTCTGAGGTCGCGACTCCTCAATTGATCTCTTACGAGGCGTACTGGTACCTGGACGTGCTGTCACTGAGACAACAGCGTCGTTACCAGCGCCTGACCCTGCTGTCACTAAGACTGCAATGTCTACACCAATTCCTGCACTTGCCACCACTGAGGTAGCTGTGTCACCAACCCCTGGAGTATCATCTCCTTGCTCACTTGCGCCAACTTGTTCGACGGTGATGAAGCTGGCACTTCTATTTCAAGCATTTGCAATGCATGGTCGTGCAAGAGGCATTCCATTTCAGCTCGTTGCGCTTCGATACGCTCCCGGCAGTCCTTTTCCGTGAGGCTGTCGTGAACCACTGGCAAGCAGCCGTGGCATCCAACATAACCTCCCAAATATCTACTTCTATACGTTCCAGGCATACTGTATGTGTGTGTGTGTGTACCTACTAATGACAATGGTGTACAAATACACTTCCAACACTCCTGTACCTGTATAACTTTGCACAATATCTGTTCTTACTTTTACTTTTACGTGAAATGTTATTTTTACTTTGAGTGAAGCTCATGGACTCGAACTGAAGTTGCTCACAACCCGCCTTGAGTACCAAATATGAACCTGATATCAAAGTGGGATGCTTGCAACTTGCCAAAATTCACGGCCCCACGTTGGGCGAGGTGAATAGGTTACAAGAAACCTCAGCCAGGAAAGGACTGAACTAGTATCAAACATATGCTTAGGGCAGATTATACTTTAATGACTGACCAGGGATGCATAGAGCAGCTGCAGGAGTCCAAATCCTTGGCACTCCTTATCCACTAGGTCTTGGAGCTTCTAGGGGCCTCAGGGGGAGGTCATCAGAGTAGCTCAAATGGTCCTCACAACAAATTAGTATTTATATTTGATGTGTTTGGCCATGAACTCAGTTCAAATCCAAGTAATCAAGGCAACATAAAAAGGATCACGTTAATAGCACAAATAATGGCAAAGTCAATACTGGGCGAAAGGGGTCAGAAGGTGTGAACGTAAAGGTACTTGTACTTAACAATTAGTTTATTCATAAAACTTAATGCTAACGGTACATGGCAAGAACAGTCTGACGTTACATTAATGACAGACGTGGTGCTTGATTAGGCTAAACTAGCCGGAACACTTGCTTCCGGTTCGGACCACTCGCAGTATCACTGATCCTGTCTGCACTTAACAATAGTGGGCAACCACTCCAGACGCTTACGGCAGCTTGTCGAGACTGTGGCAAGTAGCAATAACATACAATGAAAGACAACGGCACATGTTGGTGCCAGATGTGGATCTGGGGATTGTTACGTACCCCTATAAGATACGTAATTGAATTAATTAATTTGTACTTATATATTCATTGCTTATAATATGATTATATATTTCATTACATGTATATGATTATATATTCATTACTTGTAGGTGATTTATTGTGTTTACATATTTCATGACATGGATGTAATTATATATTATATGGCGGAATAGGCCCAACTTTACCCACTGTGGGAACGGTTATATTTTCTTTGTTTGCTCACGGCTGATTTCGTGGGAAAAGTGGTTTTGTATTGATCATAAGTGGGTAACATTATGTGAATCTGTAATAGTTTATCTTTAGGGGCAACGCCCCATGAGAGAGTTTTAGTTGCTGGTGGGCGTTGCCAACATTTCCCTCTGTTGTTTTATTTTAATTACTGCATGTATTAATAATTACATTATCTCTGTTATGCATGTAACTCTGAGCATTAATTAAGTTAGTTTAAGGTTAGTTTGTTGTGGGGACCATTTGAGCTACTCTGATGACCTCCCCCTGAGGCCCCTAGAAGCTCCAAGACCTAGTGTTTAAGGAGTGCCAAGGATTTGGACTCCTGCAGCTGCTCTATGCATCCCTGGTCAGTCATTAAAGTATAATCTGCCCTTAGCATATGTTTGATACTAGTTCAGTCCTTTCCTGACTGAGGTTTCTTGTAACCTATTCACCTCTAAAAAGGGTAATCTCACACTAAGCAACCTGGCAAACACTTCGTCCGCCTTGGGAATTTGTTTTGCTTGAGTTTCACTATTTGTTTATTATCATCCTCCCTGGTAACTACTAAATTAGTCAACCTGTCCTCATACCCACCCACATAGACATGTTAGGCTAAAAGCATAATGTTCAGCTCCTCTTTAGTAAATACGAAGATAAAATTTTTATTAAAAATACTACTCATCTCTTCGCATTATCAGTTAGCTGACATTTCTCAGTTTTTAATGTACCTATCCATTCCCTAACCGTTGTTCGAAATAACTAGAAAAAATTAGGATTTCTCTTTGCTTGCCCTGATATACAAACTTCATACTCTCTTTTTGCCTTCCTTATCTCTGTTTTTTAACATTTCTTAGCAGTTGGACGAACACTCACATCTGTAGTGACTCACCACAACCATCGCACACTGCAATAGTGACTCACTATAACCAACACTCACTACTGTAGTGACTCACCAAACTACCACATAATAACCACATGTGAAAAATAGAATAGAATTTCTAAAAATAGAAAAATTATTCTGCATACTTGGATCAGTGTTTTTGTGATCATTGTTGCATACATGGATACCACGCGCCAATTTCTTCACTTCTCCTCTCTCTACCCTGCTCTTAAACCTTTTGTTTCTAATTTTCGTTCTGCTTTAGTGAAATCCTATACGTTAAAAATCCGTCTTCGTTTTCTTAGAAAATGTCTCAGTGAACAAGTGCTTCCCCGTTCCCTATCCTCCAACAGTGTGCTGAAATTAGCTGACCGACCGTTTGATGAGATTTCCCGCTTAGTGCTTGGTAAAAATATTGATTTGCTTAAATTAGAAGTACGGGAATGTTTTAAGGTGTTGAACAGCCGTAAGTATTCATTTTCTCAAGCTGTACCTTTGGAATGGAATCGCCCGATGATGGATTATTGTTACACCGCTATGAGATCTGCCTGCACGAATGTAAGTACAAAGCTTGATTCAAAATTAAATAGGCTCATTCAACAAAGTGATTGGAATAAACACGCCAACACTGACTTTGTTATTAATCTCTCTAGTAAACAACTTGATAATGATACGATGACTGCTCTTGGTTACGGTCTGAGTTTCTCCATATCAAATACAGATGTGAATTATGCAAATATTGCCAAACGTTTTTGCAATTTGGAGAAATCTAGTGAGATTTCAGCTGATGATATCAATATTTGCAAGGGAATGGTGTACGGTTCTTTACTTAAGGGTACTGTGCCTAATTGTCCAGAGAGGTTTATGCGAGCGTTCAAAACCCTCAAAAAAGATAACTCTCTACATATCACTAAAGCTGATAAATCCAATGCTGTTGTCATCATGGACAAAGAAGACTACGTCCAAAAAATGAACCAGTTATTGGAGGACAGAGACACTTACTTACTTACCTGTTAATAGTGACCCTATTGAAAGAGTTATTGCTCATTTCAACAAAACTCTTAAAACCGTGCTCAAGAACGATAAGGAGTTGATTCCTAAGTTTTTAAGTCGTTCCCCTTCTCTCCCATATCTATATGGGCTTATTAAAACACACAAACCGAATAATCCTGCAAGACCTATTATTAGTTCTGTTGGATCTGTGGCATATACACTTTCCAAATGGCTTGTCCAAGTCTTGTCTCCAGTAGTAGGTTCCATTTCCAACTCACACATAACAAACAACTTGGACGTGGTTAACAAGTTGTCTAGTTTGAAATTAAATTATGATTTTAAACTTGTTAGTTTTGATGTGACGGCTCTGTTCACTAGGGTTCCTGTTGATGATCTGTTGTCATTTTTACAGGATCTACTCCCAAGGTATAATTTAACTTTGCCTACTAACACCATTATTGAACTTATAAAATTGTGCATTAAAGATAATTATTTCAGCTTTAATGATTCATTTTATAAACAAACATTTGGCATGGCGATGGGTAATCCCCTCTCCCCTGTTTTGAGCAATCTGTACATGGAATGTTTCGAAATAAATATCCTTCCCAGGATTTTACCCTCAAATTTGCTTTGGTACAGGTACGTTGACGATATTTTGTGCCTGTGGCCGGTTAATCATGACGAAACTGATTTTTTCAATCAAATTAATTCGCTGGTTCCGTCAATTAAATTCACAATTGAGAACGAAGTGAATGGTGTTTTGCCTTTTTTAGACATCATGATTCATAGAATTGGTAGGAGTTTCAAATTCAATGTGTATAGGAAACCTACCAATGTGTGCTCGTATGTACATTTCTATTCAAATCATCATGTTCAGGTCAAGCGGGCAGTTTTTTCTGGTATGTTTCTTAGAGCACTGAGAGTTTGCAGTCCGGAATTTTTCAACGAAGAAATAGCAAATATATTTGAAATTGGGAAGAAGTTAAAATACCCAAAATCGATCTTGGATCTTGCGTTTGGTCAAGCAAAAAGGACTTTCTACAAACAGACTACTAAGTCTAAACCAGAACTGAAAAATTCGTTGGTATTACCATATTCTGAGGGTCTAGTAAATCTTGCCCCAGCCCTGAAGAACCTTAATATTAATCTAGTGTTCAAAAATGATAATACAGTTAAGTCCATGTTAATTAAGAACTCGCCCTCGTCTGTAGCAGGTTGTGTGTATTCCATCCCTTGTAATGAGTGTGCATGTGTTTACATTGGCCAGACAGGTAAATCTCTTTCCTCGCGTTTAAAACAGCATTCATACGCTATTCGTACAGCCCAGCAATCCAGTGCATTGTATTTACATTCCAGTTTATGTAATCATTCTATCGACTTCACAGGGGCAAAATGTATTGTTAAAAGTAAGGATTTTGTTGAACGAAACGTGATCGAGCCTGCTCTGATCAAACATTGTAAAAACAGCCTTAATGTGAGCCCCGGTATGTACAAGTTAGATCCCTATTTAAGTCTCAATATAGCACGTCAAAGCAATATAGCAATCATTTAACACGTATGTCACTTGGAGATATTAATAGGAGCTGCCTTGTATGGGCCAATAGGCCTTCTGCAGTATCCTTCTTTCTTATAATTCCTTTCCTCCACTTATTTTTGGTGGTCAGGTGATCTGCCCAGGCGGATATAAAGGTCTGATCAGCAATCTTTTCTTCATTCTACTTTGCTCTGATGAAGGCGAATTAGCCGAAAACGCGTTAAGCATTTTCTATTTTTCACATGTGGTTATTCTGCATATATATATATATATATATATATATATATATATATATATATATATATATATATATATATATATATATATATATATATATATAATATAGTGGTGGCCCCACTCCCACAGCTGGTGGCCAAAGATGAGACGCCCCACTCCCACAGCTGGTGGCCAAAGATGAGACGCCCCACTCCCACAGCTGGTGGCCAAAGATGAGACGCCCCACTCCCACAGCTGGTGGCCCAAGAGCTTCGATTTACTAGATGAAAACGCCGCCCCACAGTACATAATTCCCAGGTGAATTGCCGACCAGAAATCCTTCCCCAATAATTAGTAAAAATTGAGTATGTATATGTGTATGTATGTGCATATTTATATAAATGTGTATATGTATGTGTATGTATGAATAAATCAATAAATAATAATAAAATAAATAGCCTTGAACAAAATAACATGTGTGGAAACATCGGAGTGTGTACATATGAATGCTACACATCAATAGACATCCATATATGGTGAAACACATGTGAAGAACCTCTCACACACTCACAGCTCCCTGACAAGAGGGAGCCAGCTTAGCTTAGCTGCCAACACCCACACATCGTGTCAGCAAGGCGGACAGTCCGCCTGCTTTCATACCTCTCACTGTATTTCCCACTTCTATACTTCCCTTCACCTGTCTCTCCATCCTCCTAACTACAAAATAAACTCCCTCGTCTTCTCCCACAATCCCTCACACACTCCCACACTCACATTCAGACACACTCACTCACACACTTCAGAAATCTGTACACCAGTTGATTGACAGTTGACAGGCGGGATCAAAGAGACAGAGCTCAACCCCCGCAAGCACAATTAGGTGAGTACTATCTCCCTCACCCATCTCTCTCTCTCTCTCTCTCACACACACACACACACACACCTTCAGGAATCTGTACACCAGTTGATTGACGATTGAGCGGTAGGACCAACGAGTCAAAACTCAACCCCCGCAAGCACAATTAGGTGAGTACACACACACAGACACACACAGACACATCCACTACACACATTCACCCACTACACACACACACATATACCCATAAACACACACACCCACTTTCACACACACACGCTCACACATATATGCACACCCATTAAACACACACTCACTCACTACACCCAAAAACACACACACACTGGTGTGTGTATGTGTGTGTGTGTGTGTGTGTGTGTGTGTGTGTATTTAACTGGAAAATATTGGAGGAGTGACAGGTACGCTTCTAACATGGATGAAAAATTTTCTGACTGATAGAAAAATGAGGGCTGTGATCAGAGGCAATGTATCGGACTGGAGAAATGCCACAAGTGGAGTACCACAGGGTTCAGTTCTTGCACCAGTGATGTTTATTGTCTACATAAATGATCTACCAGTTGGTATACAGAATTATATGAACATGTTTGCTGATGATGCTAAGATAATAGGAAGGATAAGAAACTTAGATGATTGGCATGCCCTTCAAGAAGACCTGGACAAAATAAGTACATGGAGCGCCACTTGGCAAATGGAATTTAATGTTAATAAATGCCATGTTATGGAATGTGGAATAGGAGAACATAGACCCCACACAACTTATATATTATGTGAGAAATCTTTAAAGAATTCTGATAAAGAAAGAGATCTAGGGGTGGTTCTAGATAAAAAACTATCACCTGAGGACCACATAAAGAATATTGTGCGAGGAGCCTATGCCACGCTTTCTAACTTCAGAATTGCTTTTAAATACATGGATGGCTATATACTAAAGAAATTGTTCACAACTTTTGTTAGGCCAAAGCTAGAATATGCAGCAGTTGTGTGGTGCCCATATCTTAAGAAGCACATCAACAAACTGGAAAAGGTGCAAAGACATGCTACTAAGTGGCTTACAGAACTGAAGGGCAAGAGCTACGAGGAGAGGTTAGAGACATTAAATATGCCAAAACTAGAAGACAGAAGAAAAAGAGGTGATATGATCACTACATACAAAATAGTAACAGGAATTGATAAAATCGATAGGGAAGATTTCTTGAGACCTGGAACGTTAAGAACAAGAGGTCATAGATATAAACTAGCTAAACACAGATGCCGAAGAAATATAAGAAAATTCACTTTCGCAAACAGAGTGGTAGACGGTTGGAACAAGTTAGGGGAGAAGGTGGTGGAGGCCAAGACCGTCAGTAGTTTCAAAGCGTTATATGACAAAGAGTGCTGGGAAGACGGGACACCACGAGTGTAGCTCTCATCCTGTAACTACACTTAGGTAATTACACTTAGGTAATTACACACACACACACACATACACACACACACACACACACACACACACACACACACACACACACACACACACACACAGGTCAAGGAGGATGGTAAGAAAAAGTTGGTGGAAAGAAACAGGAAGACCCATACGTGGAAATTATTGCTCAGGCATGGAGGGAAATCAGGGAGGAAATGAAGGACATGAAGGAAACTATAAGTAAACTTCAGACGGAACTAAGTGCAACACAAGAGGAGATAAAAAAACTAAAAACAGGCCCTCCTCAGACTCTGGCCCAGGTAACAGGGGATGTAGCAGTAGCAGAGACCGCTACAATGGGCGCCACTTTTGCTGAAATACTGAAGAGCCAAGATGCCATGTCCACAGTCAAGGAAGTTGTAATGAAAGCAGTAACCTCACAGGAGGCAGCTAGATGCACGAGCCAGCTAATGGAAAGGAGAAGAGCTGTAGTAGTGATAGGTGTTAAGGAATAAGAAGGGGCCACAAGGGAAAAATGGAGGACTAAGGACAAAGCTGCAGTGTCAGGGATACTAAACGAGATAGGAATGGAAGGGCTGAACGAGACATAGAAATGTTTCTTCCGGATTGGCCAATACAACAAAGACAAAAAAATATTGATCAAGATAGTATTCAGGAACGAGGCCACCAAAGAGTCTCCTAGTAAAGAAGAACAAACTGAAAAGTGAATTACAGAGAGGTATTCCTTCAGAAGGACATGACCAGGGACGAGATAATAAGGGCAGCAGATACAAGGGAAAGGTGTAGGGAGAGGGAAGGGAGCCAGGGGATCAGCCTCCATCCCTGCACTCCCAGAGGGGAGTGGGGAACCCCAATCCAGCAATTCAGGAACCCCAGAAGGGAATGCAACATCCCAGCCGACCACCCCATAGGGCACCCCTCCACCCCTAGCTCAAATCCCTCCTTGCCCATACACAATGCCCGCCATATCACCCAAATCCTCCCTTCCCTCTTACCCCGAGTATCCTCTCCCTTCCCATCCCCTGGTCTTCCTGCCTCAAGACCCAGGCCCACCATCCCCCACCCCGCCTCCCCCCAAACCCCTGTTAACTACACCACAGGAGGGCGTGCCCTCACCCCAAGCAATCTCTGCCCCCCAACTCCAAGCACTCCTTGCCCCCCCTCCCTCCCAACCCTCAGGACTTCTTCCTGTCCCAAACAGGCCTGGGCAAGACTTAAGCACTTTTTGCCCCACCTCACCTTCCCCTGAACCCCTGACAACTTCCCCTACAGGAGGAGGAGCTGAGCTACAACTTCTAAGCCTACTTATGCAAATAGAAATGCCCATGGAATAACTAATATATATATGAATAACTAATATATACTAATATATATATATATATTAGTATATTTTGGTAGCAGTCTTTCCTGTAGACATATATTATTAAATATGACCGAAAAAGTAAGATTAATAATTCTAACACGAATTTTCTCAATGTTTCTTATATTTCTTTTCACTGTTGATGGTAACTGAAAAATCAATTCTCCAAAATTCATTTTTATTTCTAGTCTGACGCGACACTTGAATGCGTTTCGTAAAACTTATTACATTTTCAAAGACTTTAGTTTACACACACACAACTATAACTGAACAGAGTTTAAACAGCTTCGATTTTATACCTGCATTTGGGTGAGATGATATGTTACAACAGTTTTGGATGAGGTGAAAACAAACTTTCAACACAAGACAGAACACGAAACAATGGGTATAATATTTTGTAAGTTAAATGGAAGAATGGAAGTAACTGCAAAGGGCCTATTGGCCCATATTTCTTGATGCTTCTATATTGGTGCGGAGTCCCATATCACCTCACCCAAAAGTCTTTGAAAATGTAATGAGCATTACGAAATACATTCAAGCGTCAGATAATTAAAAAATGAATTTTGGAGAATTGATATTTTTATTACCACCGACAGTGAAGAAAAACATACAAATCTTGAGAAAATTCGTGTTAGAATTATTAATCTTACCTTTTCGGTCATATTCAACATTATATATATATATATATATATATATATATATATATATATATATATATATATATATATATATATATATATATATATATATATATTGTGACGGAGTTCCCCCCCTTATAATTCTCCCACGCCTGCAGTAAGAGTCATGTCTACTTTTCCCAAGCGTTCTCTACGTTGCAGGCTACAATTTGATATATGGGAGAGAGTGAAGTGTTCTCGGAGAGCCGAGAAATTTGTGAAATAGTAATATTTTGGCCTGTGGTTTAGGCCCTTTAGGGAGCCAAGATGGCGCTTACCTCTCTGATCTCCCGCCAAAACCGTGTGACGTCAGTGGCACCGGATTGGTCACCGGCAGCAGTGTGGCACCGGGAGCCAATGAAAACCTCCCATAGTAAAAGTGACGTCACGAAGGAAGGGGGTCCGGCCAGCGCGCCGGGCTGGCGCCATCAGTCATACACGACACGTCATAGAGGTCGGACGTGCGACGAGTGGTCCTGTCTGTCGGACAGCTGTTTCCCACTACCGTGGATTTACGCGTCACCTGAAGTCCGCCAGTACTCTGAGAAGTCTTCCCTAGTTCATGTGTTGAACCAGAAGAGGGAATTGACGGTTATTTGAGCAACAAGTGCTCCAGTCAGGTACTGTGCCAGTAGCAGTGAAGCCGTGCAGTGACGTATGTTGACGTCTGTGGCAATTCACCAGTTCGTGACAGCGTAGTGGCTGACAGAGCCACTGGGTAGCTGAGGAAGAGAGGACTATTTGGGGAAACCGAACGACTGTAGCTGAGACGTAGGCGACAGCCGTTGCTGGGAGAAGACGACGGCCAGGAGACCGACTCCAACCTTCAAGAAGTCAAGGAGGAGGACGGACCTGCAGTGAGGAGGCACGGAGACGACGCGCTAAACGGTGGGACGACGAGAGGCTCTGGTAGGACACGACGACGTGTAGCGTGGGGGCGTTCCCGACACGAGGACCAGGAGCTACATCTCGACTCTCATCGGAGGATAGGGTGAAGTAGGTGGTTCTAGTTCCCTCCCCATTCCCCTTTAGTTAGCTATATTATTTGGCTATATTATCTAGCCTGAAGATTTTATATGTCGTGAGCAAGTCTCACCTATGTCACGGTAAAGCACCAGTGTGCTAGACAGTACTATCAAGAGTACTTGTAATATTCATGTTGATTATTGGTGTGTACAGACACCAGGGACCAGTGATAAATTTACTGTGTTGTGTATATCTTTCTATAGATTTTGATATGAACATATAGTGGTAAATTATATGTAATATTATGCCAGTATTTGGAGGTTAGGCTATGTGCCCAGAAACTATTTATTTTCCATGTATTGATGATTGATTTATATACCATATATATGTCTATGTTCATTCAGTGAATAATCATTTGTGAGTACAGTGAATTATTGCGTTATCGCCCACGAGAGAAAGTATTGAAAACTCCAGTGTTAATATTTCATAATATATGGTTGAGTGAAGAACAATGTAAAGCCATTACAGTGAATCATTATAGCATTGATTGTAGAAAAGACTGTTTGAGCCTGAGTACAGTGTAACTGAGTAATCCGGTTTATTTAGCCAATATCGAGTGTGCGAGTTTCTAGTAATATTGGAGAATTTAACGAAACAGCGAATCTAGAAAACAAGCAAAGTTCGCGCGGAGAGGCCACGCGATCAGCTGGTTTTTGACACTTGATGAGGGGGGGGGGAGATGTTGCCCCCTGACGATCGCATAATATCCGTGGGAATTACCAGCCGCGTCAGGATCAGTTGATTTATGATTATTGTGTGGCCTTGTGACATCTTTCATACATTTTAAGTAAAATACAAAACTCTCTTTGTGTTTTTATCATCCCCTCCATTGATCTTGTGGCTATACTATACCTGTAAGCATAGAGTGATAACAATAAGTACCTGCCTGATTCCTGATCTTTGAGTGTGACCTTGCCAAGGCTACCACTGAATACACCAGTCCACTGAGGGTGTTACTGGCCACCTTAAACACCAGTTGGCGATCTTGTGTTTAACCGTAGAGCCCTATTGTTGGGGAGGGCACACGACAGTCGAGGTGAACGAGTCGTGTTCTCACTCTTTCTTAATAAGAGGCCGTTAAGATTGACTGGGAGACTCTCCTGGCGTGCAGTGGCGCCGTGAGGATCGAGGGAAGACCCGCAGGGCTACGGTGAGTTACCTTGAGTATAACTATTGCTCACCCCAGACTAGAGAGAAGAGAGGTGAAACCCCCAACATTGGCGACCTCGCCAGGATATAGATCGGAGTAAAGGTTGCAGTGGTACTTGGCAGTGGTGTTAGAGATCAGGTGCAGGTTAACACTCATAGCACAAGATGGAGGATGATAAAGTAGCGAGGTTTATTGACTCTAGAGACGAACAGGTGCTGGAAGAGTGCACCAAGGCACAGTTACAGGCTATAGCGAATCATTTTGGAATAAAGCTGAAATCTGCCCGAGTTGGTGAAAGAAGACTAGAGATAATGGCTCAGCTAAAGGCTCGAGACGAAGCTTTGGGGGAGGAACGGCCCCAAACACCTGCCAGTGAGGGTGAACACCTGAGTATTGGTGGAAGCAGCAGGGGATCCAGCGGCAGCAGGCACAGCATTAAGCTGGAAATAATGAAGCTGCAGCTAGAGGCACAGCAGCGCAAAGAAGAGCGAGAAGCGCAGCAGCGCAAAGAGGAGCGAGAAGCAGAGGCACAGCAGCGCAAAGAGGAGCGAGAAGCACAGCTGCGCCGGGAAGAACAGGAGCGAGAAGCACAGACGAAGCGTGAGGAACGAGAAGCACAGCTGCGCCGGGAAGAGCAAGAGCGAGAAGCACAGCTGCGCCGGGAAGAGCAAGAGCGAGAAGCACAGCTGCGCCGGGAAGAGCAAGAACGAGAAGCACAGCTACGCCGGGAAGAACGAGAGCAAGAAGTTAGGCTGAGACAAATGGAAATAGAAGCCAACCAGGAGGTGGAGCTGAAGCGAGCTGAACTGGGACTAGGTGCCCCTGCCCCGCCACAGGAAGACCGACGAGTGAGGGAACGAGACCTGCCGGTCTTTGTGCCTAGTGAAGCCGAAAGTTTCTTCGATCACTTTGAGAGAGTTGCTGCTATGAAGAGGTGGCCGAGGGCGGAGTGGGCGGAGTTGGTCCAAGGAAGGCTCACAGGGGAAGCTCGCCAAGCCTTCACCATGCTCGACTTCCAAGAATGCACTAACTACGATGCGGTAAAACGAGCTGTGCTCCGTTCCTTTAAGCTCACGCCAGAGTGTTACAGAAAGAGGTTTAGAGAATGTACCCGGTTGCCAGGAAAATCGTATGCGGAGACGGCGAGGGACATGGAAAGAAAGTTCCTTAAGTGGTTGGACTCTGAAGAAGCGGGGTCGGCCAAAGAGGTCAAGGAACTAATGGTCATGGAAAAGTTTATGTCCGTGCTCCCTCCTGAGATCAGGATGAGGGTAAAGGAGGCGGACATAAAGGACCTGAGGGCCGCAGCCGACCGGGCCGACATGCTAGAAGAAGCCCTACGCCCACGCCGAGAGGGACAGAACCGACCACCCGCATACGTCGGAAACGATCGGAGTTATAGAAGGACGGATGGATGGAGGACAGGAGCGAGTTCTCCCAAATCCCATTTCTCAAGTTGGAACACCCGAGGAACAAAAGGTGTTGTAGAGCCGATAGGGGAGAACCAAGCTGAGAGCTCGGGAACTGTTACTGCAGGGAAAGAAGCGACAAGTGAGGCGGGAAAGACACAGAGTGCGACGGCCTCTGGAGGCAGTGCTAAGGCGAGCGGTGGCGGATGGTCTCCGCCGAGGGGCCGCTGCTACAACTGCGGAATACCCGGACACGTCGCGCGGGAATGCAGACGCCCTAAGCAGCGGGGACACGTTGCTTTAGTGATGTTCGAGGACCAGAGGGCCGAGAGAGTGCGGGATGAACCCGCGCTGAGTGGGGAAAAGCAAGTTCACCCATTCGTGTGTCAAGGAACCGTAAGGATGGGGGTCGCAGACCCCATCCCAGTGAAGATGCTAAGAGACACCGGGGCTGACTTTACCCTGGTAAGTGAAACCCTGTTCCCCGAGGGTTACAAGAGTACCAGTGTGGGGGTGGCAAGTGTGACCACTGTGGGAGGCCCAGTGAGGATGCCCCTACACCAGGTAACTTTAAATTCCGATTATGGCTGCCAAACCCTAGAGGTGGGAGTCTGTACATCAATGCCCAAGATGGAGGCACAGGTCATCTTGGGGAATGACGCATGTGGAGGATACGTCCTCCCGCATCTCGTGAAAGGCGAAGAGTGCCCAGAACAACACGAGGAGACAGGCGAAGATTCGAACGTCTGTGGGGACGAGAAGGGAATCGCACCGGTTGCGATCCCAGTTTGTACTGAGACACCGAGACAACGCGAAGAACCAGGAGGTTGTGGATCTGATGAGGCTGAGGAGTCGACTGACAGCCTGGGAACAGATCACTTCAACGTAGGACCCAGAGAACGAGCGGAGGGCGAAAGTAGCCCGAATGGTGAGTTGCAGGTGACACTCACCGGTTCTCTAGGGGTAAACCGCGCTCGTCTCGGAGAGTTACAGCAGGAGTTCCCCGAATTGGTTAGTAAGACCGAAGGAGGACGTGTGGGTCCTGAAAAGGCTTACTTTCCGTTTATCTATATTATATATGCCATGCTATTTATGATGAAGGAACGATGGACGCCAGGAGCAACCGTCGGAACGGTGAATAAATATGTCCAGAAGTTCAAAGAACGTCTCACTAGAGCGAAGAAACTGGCTAGGAAACTCCTGAAGAAGGCGCAACGTAAGATGTCGGAGTGGTGCGACAGGAGAGCTGCGCAGAGGGATTTTCAGGCCGGATCACAAGTAATAGTTGTGCTGCCAGGTAAAGGTAGAGCGACCAAGACGCGGTTCAAAGGACCGTACCGAGTGCTGCGACGGTTGGGTCCAGTGTCGTACGAGATTGGGAAGCCGGATGGACCCCGGAAGAAACAGGTGTGTCACGCAGGCCGCCTGAGACATTTCTTCACTGTGGAAGGTAGAGCCGCCAAGCGGGACGGAACGAATGCCCGAGAAACCCAGCGGAAGACGGGTCTGGGTGTACTGAGGGACCGAGAACTCCCGGAGGAAGAAAGTAAGTGGTCCAGGGCGGACGGCACCAGTCTCACCCGCACTGAGAGTCTGACAAGGATCAAGGTCAAGCACATCAAGGGGAAGGACAACGTAGTAGCGGATGCCCTATCCCGCATGCACTAACGAGACATGACTCTTATTTTAAGGGGAGGGGTATGTGACGGAGTTCCCCCCCTTATAATTCTCCCACGCCTGCAGTAAGAGTCATGTCTACTTTTCCCAAGCGTTCTCTACGTTGCAGGCTACAATTTGATATATGGGAGAGAGTGAAGTGTTCTCGGAGAGCCGAGAAATTTGTGAAATAGTAATATTTTGGCCTGTGGTTTAGGCCCTTTAGGGAGCCAAGATGGCGCTTACCTCTCTGATCTCCCGCCAAAACCGTGTGACGTCAGTGGCACCGGATTGGTCACCGGCAGCAGTGTGGCACCGGGAGCCAATGAAAACCTCCCATAGTAAAAGTGACGTCACGAAGGAAGGGGGTCCGGCCAGCGCGCCGGGCTGGCGCCATCAGTCATACACGACACGTCATAGAGGTCGGACGTGCGACGAGTGGTCCTGTCTGTCGGACAGCTGTTTCCCACTACCGTGGATTTACGCGTCACCTGAAGTCCGCCAGTACTCTGAGAAGTCTTCCCTAGTTCATGTGTTGAACCAGAAGAGGGAATTGACGGTTATTTGAGCAACAAGTGCTCCAGTCAGGTACTGTGCCAGTAGCAGTGAAGCCGTGCAGTGACGTATGTTGACGTCTGTGGCAATTCACCAGTTCGTGACAGCGTAGTGGCTGACAGAGCCACTGGGTAGCTGAGGAAGAGAGGACTATTTGGGGAAACCGAACGACTGTAGCTGAGACGTAGGCGACAGCCGTTGCTGGGAGAAGACGACGGCCAGGAGACCGACTCCAACCTTCAAGAAGTCAAGGAGGAGGACGGACCTGCAGTGAGGAGGCACGGAGACGACGCGCTAAACGGTGGGACGACGAGAGGCTCTGGTAGGACACGACGACGTGTAGCGTGGGGGCGTTCCCGACACGAGGACCAGGAGCTACATCTCGACTCTCATCGGAGGATAGGGTGAAGTAGGTGGTTCTAGTTCCCTCCCCATTCCCCTTTAGTTAGCTATATTATTTGGCTATATTATCTAGCCTGAAGATTTTATATGTCGTGAGCAAGTCTCACCTATGTCACGGTAAAGCACCAGTGTGCTAGACAGTACTATCAAGAGTACTTGTAATATTCATGTTGATTATTGGTGTGTACAGACACCAGGGACCAGTGATAAATTTACTGTGTTGTGTATATCTTTCTATAGATTTTGATATGAACATATAGTGGTAAATTATATGTAATATTATGCCAGTATTTGGAGGTTAGGCTATGTGCCCAGAAACTATTTATTTTCCATGTATTGATGATTGATTTATATACCATATATATGTCTATGTTCATTCAGTGAATAATCATTTGTGAGTACAGTGAATTATTGCGTTATCGCCCACGAGAGAAAGTATTGAAAACTCCAGTGTTAATATTTCATAATATATGGTTGAGTGAAGAACAATGTAAAGCCATTACAGTGAATCATTATAGCATTGATTGTAGAAAAGACTGTTTGAGCCTGAGTACAGTGTAACTGAGTAATCCGGTTTATTTAGCCAATATCGAGTGTGCGAGTTTCTAGTAATATTGGAGAATTTAACGAAACAGCGAATCTAGAAAACAAGCAAAGTTCGCGCGGAGAGGCCACGCGATCAGCTGGTTTTTGACACTTGATGAGGGGGGGGGGAGATGTTGCCCCCTGACGATCGCATAATATCCGTGGGAATTACCAGCCGCGTCAGGATCAGTTGATTTATGATTATTGTGTGGCCTTGTGACATCTTTCATACATTTTAAGTAAAATACAAAACTCTCTTTGTGTTTTTATCATCCCCTCCATTGATCTTGTGGCTATACTATACCTGTAAGCATAGAGTGATAACAATAAGTACCTGCCTGATTCCTGATCTTTGAGTGTGACCTTGCCAAGGCTACCACTGAATACACCAGTCCACTGAGGGTGTTACTGGCCACCTTAAACACCAGTTGGCGATCTTGTGTTTAACCGTAGAGCCCTATTGTTGGGGAGGGCACACGACAGTCGAGGTGAACGAGTCGTGTTCTCACTCTTTCTTAATAAGAGGCCGTTAAGATTGACTGGGAGACTCTCCTGGCGTGCAGTGGCGCCGTGAGGATCGAGGGAAGACCCGCAGGGCTACGGTGAGTTACCTTGAGTATAACTATTGCTCACCCCAGACTAGAGAGAAGAGAGGTGAAACCCCCAACAATATATATATATATATATATATATATATATATATTGCAACCTTCCCCCTGCCTTCCAGTCCTCCCCCACCATTTTCTCTACCCTCATCCTCCCAACCATTCTTCACTGCCCCGTTTTCTCGTCCTCCCAACCATTCCCCAATCCGCCGTCCCCTCGTCCTCCCCCACCATTCGCCCCCTCCCCAGTCCCCTTGTCTTCCCCACCATCCCCCACTCAACTGTCCCCTCATCCTCCAAACCATTCGCCACTCTCCCGTCCCCTAGTCCTCCCCCACTATACTCCACTCCCCTGTCCCCTCATCTCCACCATTCCCAGCTCCCCCCGTCCCCTTGTACTCCCCCATCATTACCCACTACCCTGTACCCTCGTCCTCTCCACCATCCCCCACTCCCGTCCCCTCATCCTCCCCACCGTTCCCATGCTTCACGTCCCCTCGTCCAATGTGATCTGATGTTCCTATCAGAAATTTGGAACATCAAATTATCTTATGTTTCCATCACTGATATATAAGAAAAACAATTAAAAAAGAAATGAAAAAAATGAAAACTAAAAAAATAAACTATACTTACTAAATGTACGGTATGGTAAACAACACAGCTCAATTCCAACACAATGTCACACAAAATAATTAAATCAAAATAAAATAAATCGAAATTTAGGAAAATTCAATTTGTCAATTCAATCTGAAACACTGAAATGGTATCATAACATATTTAGTATAGCGTGTGTGTGTGTGTGTTGCTATTACGTAAAACAGATGGCGCTTTTTTTCAAAAAAGCATGTTTTTACCTATCACACGTGTGGCATCTATATAGCAGGTATATAAAAACACGTGCGTATTCAAGTGGAACGTTGTGTCAAAATTTCAAAGCAATTGGAGATGAAGTTTCGGAGATGAGAGTGTGTGTTGCTCTTAGGTCCATCAGATGGCGCTGTTTAAAAAAAACAAACATGTTTTTTCCTATCACAGGTGAGGCATGTGTACAGTAAGCATATAAAACACGCGCCTTTTCGAATGCAACGTTGAGTCAAAATTTCAAAGCAATCGGTAAAGAGGTTTCGAAGATTTCCATTATATTTGATATGTAGAATTTCGCAACATAAATACTCTGTAGGACATGGCCAATTGTCTAATGCTTTGTTTGTTCATCTGTCAGAAGATGCTCACCAAATTGATTGGGAGATGACTTCTTCAATAACGAATTGTAAAAGCACCTATAACAGAAACATAATTGAATCTGCTTTGTTACAGATCACAAAAGAAAGTAATTTGAACATTAGCAGTGGTTTATATAACTTAGATCCATTTTCAATAGATCAGTTAAAGGGCGGTTTAAGTAAGATCATTGGAACACATTTGTCTCACTAATTCATTGTAAATATTTACTATTTTATGCTATAATTATCCATGTGTGGCCCTGTGTGTGGTTCCTGCATCGGATGAGCCAATAGGCCGTCTGCAGTGTCCACGTATTGTACCTCACCTCACTCCACCATTCTCTCCTGCCTATATATGTCCAGTACTCGACCTGTAAAACCACTCCTTCTGAAGATGTATTAATATACGAAAGTACTTAAGGAAATTCCTGTTTAAATTTTCCTCCGTGGTCTGACTATATATATATATATATATATATATATATATATATATATATATATATATATATATATATATATATATATATATATATATATATATATATATATACATATATATATATATATATATATATATATATATATATATATATATATATATATATATATATATATATATATATATATATATATATAATAATAACATTTATTTATATCACCAAAAACTCCTTTATGAACGAATGAGTGAATGAACTCGTCTTCATCCTTCATCTTTCCTCCAACCCCTTCCCAACCTCTCCTCTCTCCCTGTTTATCCTCTTCCTCCTTCTTTCTCTTAACTCTAATCTCCACCATTTTCCTCACCTCCCTTCCCCTCACCCCCTCTCTCTCTAAGATACCCCTCGCCCCTCCCGTGAAAATAAAAAACAATAATTTATATATATAAAAGGGGGAACCCGGCTGTATCCATGTCTCTCCCCCCCCCATCCTTTCCCCCCCTTTCTCCGCTCTTTCACCCTCTTTCCTCTTCCTCCCTCCTCTTCCCTCTTTCTCCCCTTCCCCCTCTGTTATACAATATCTGAGTGAACACGGCCACTTACCTCTGCCGATGGTGGTTGGTAATAGGGTTGGCGGCGTGACAATATTTAGCCCCTTAACTATATTCTTGATCATCCCGGATATATATTACACCTTAGGGGCTCTATGCTAGTCAGGTTAAGGTCTCCCAGCAGCAGCCTTCCTCCCATCAACACCGACAAGATGGAGTACTCGGAGTATTCCTGTAAGAGACTCATCTCACATTTCGACTGTTCGGACTCGGCCCCTAAGAGGAGAAAATTAGAAGACGGCTGGGATGGAAATTGGGAGGACGCGGCTTCCTACGTCCGCAAGATGGTGGACGTCTGGGACCAACTGTGGGACTACGGCGGACAACCCCTGGGAAGGACTGGGAATATATGGATATATGAACAGTGTTTACTTCTTTGTTTCTGATAATTACTTCTTATTTTTTGTGAAATTGATTAAAATAAAGGATATGTGAACTTACCTAGTTGTATTCACCTAGTTGTCCTTGCGGGGGTTGAGCTCTGGCTATTTGGTCCCGCCTCTCAACTGTCAATCAACTAATGTACAGGTTCCTGAGCCTACTGGGCTATATCATATCTACATATG
The DNA here is from genome assembly GCF_040958095.1 of Procambarus clarkii. NCBI lineage: Eukaryota > Metazoa > Arthropoda > Malacostraca > Decapoda > Cambaridae > Procambarus > Procambarus clarkii. The sequence continues at coordinate 1,773,907 of NC_091166.1, forward strand.
AAACTGTGTATGGAATCAGCCTCCACCACATCACTGCCTAATGCATTCCATTTCTCTACTACTCTGACACTAAAAAAATTCTTTCTAACGTCTTTATGGCTCATTTGGGCACTCAATTTCCACCTGTGTTCCCTAGTGTGTGTGTGTGTGACCTTGTGTTAAACATTCTCTCTTTCTCTACCCCTATCAATTCCTCTGAGAATCTTGCATGTGGTTATCATGTCCCCTCAAACTCTTCTGTCACCCAGTGACGTGAGGTTTAATTCCCGTAGTCTCTCCTCGTAGCTCATACCTCTCAGCTCGGGTACTAGTCTGATGGCAAACCTTTGAACCTTTTCCAGTTTAGTCTTATCCTTGAGTAGATATGGACTCCATGCTGGAGCTGCATACTTCAGCCTTGGTCTGACATATGTGGAATACAAAGTTCTGAAAGATTCCTTACACAAGTTTCTAAAGGCCGTTCTTATGTTAGCCAACCTGGCATATGCTGCTGATGTTATCCTCTTGATATGAGCTTCAGGGGACAGGTCTGGCGTGATATCATCCCCCAGGTCTTTCTCTCTCTCTCTCATAAATGATACCTTGTATCTGGTCTCCTGCTCCCTACATCTATCTTCATTACATTACATTTGCTTGGGTTAATCTCTAAAAACCATTTGTTAAACTATTCCTGCAGATTGTCCAGCTCTTCTTGAAGCCTTAAGGTGTCCACCTTTGTCTTAATCCTTCTCATAATTTTGGCGTCGTCAGCAAACATTGAGAGGAATGAATCTATACTCTTTGGGAGATCATTTACGTATATCAGAAATAGGATAGGTCCGAGTACAGAGCCCTGTGGGACTCCACTGGTGATTTCACGCCAATCGGAGGTCTCACCCCTCACCGTAACTCTCTGCTTCCTATTGCTTAGGTACTCCCTTATCCACTGGAGCATCTTACCAGCTACTCCTGCCTATCTCTCCAGCTTATGCATAAGCCTTTTGTGGGGTACTGTGTCAAAGGCTTTCTGGAAGTCCAAGAAAATGCAGTCCGCCCATCCTTCTGCTTAATCTTTGGCACCTGATCGTAGAATTCTATTAAGCCTGTAAGGCAAGATTTACCCTCCCTCAACTTATGTTGATGGTTTGTCATCGAAGTCCCTTATCTCCAGATGTGTTACTAGGTTTTTTCTCACGATCTTCTCCATCACCTTGCATGGTATACAAGTTAAGGACACTGGCCTGTAGTTCAGTGCCTCTTGTCTGTCACCCTTTTTGTATATTGGGACTACATTAGCAGTCTTCCATATTTCGGGTAGGTCTACTGTTTCCAGTGACCTACTATACACTATGGAGAGTGGCAAGCAGAGCGCTCCTGCACATTCTTTCAATACCCATGGTCAGATTCCGTCCTGGCCAACAGCCTTTCTCACGTCCAGATCCAACAGGTGCCTCTTAACCTCATCTCTTGTAATTTCATACCATTCCAATGCTGCCTGGTTTACTGCTTCTTCTCCTAGCGCCGTGACCTCTCCTTTTTCTATTGTGAAGACCACCTGGAACCTCTTGTTGAGTTCTTCACACACCTCTTTCTCATTCTCTGTATACCTGTCCTCACCTGTCTTAAGTTTCATCACCTGTTCCTTCACTGTTGTTTTCCTTCTGATGTGACTGTGTAGTAGCTTAGGTTCGGTCTTGACTTTATTTGCTGTATCATTTTCATATTTTTTCTCAGCTTCTCTTCTCACACTTACATACTCGTTCCTGGTTCTCTGGTATCTCTCTCTGCTTTCAGGTGTTCTGTTATTTCGGAATTTCCACCACGCCCTTTTGTTCAGTTCCTTTGCTTTCATACATGGCCTATTAAACCATAGATTCTTTTTTTTGCTTCTTGTTTTTTTCCTGTCGGGCCGGGATAAACCTGTTTACTGCCTCCTGACACTTTTGGGGTGACATAGCCCATCATGTCATGTACGGACTTAGTTGTGAGTTCTATGGTATATCCCTTAGGAATTTTCTCATCTCCTCATAGTTCATGAGGAGCCAACAAGTTTCCCTTTCGGTTCGCCAGTCCTTTGTTTCCCAGTTCTTTTTTGGGGAGATAATTCCTAGCTCTACCAGGTATTCGAAGATCAGTACACTATGATTACTCATTCCCAAGGGGGCTTCCAACTTAACCTCCCTTATATCCGACTCATTTAGCGAAATATCAGATCAAGAATTGCTGGTTCATCCTCTCCTCTCATTCTTGTCGGTCCCTTGATGTGTTGGTTTAGAAAGTTTTTTGTTGCTACGTCCAGCAGCTTAGCTCTCCATGTGTCCTGTCCTCCATGAGGGTCTCTAGTCTCCCAATCTGTTTTCCCGTGGTTGAAGTCTCACATAATTTGTAGTCTGGACCCGTTTCTGCTAGCTACAGAAGCTGCTCTCTCTATTATATTGATGGTGGCCATGTTGTTCCTATCATATTCCTGTCTGAGTCTTCTGTTGTTTGCTGGGGAGTTATATATGACTACTACTATAATTTTTTGTCCTCCAATTGCTATGGTACCTGTTATGTAGTCACAGAAATCTTTACAGCCCTGAATAACCATCTCTTCAAAATTCCAGCCTTTTCCCATCAGCGAAAAGGGAAACCTACACTCACAACTTTTCCCTACACGACCTCCTCCTCTCCCTTCTCCCTTTCCTCACTACATAGTAGTTCTGTGGAAACACTGCATTTGTTATGGTTTTCGATAATTTTGTTTCTGTGAATGCTATTGTGTCTGGGTTTTCTTCTAGTGCCCATTCTCCAAGTAAACTTGTTTTAGTCGTAATGCCATTTATATTATTGTACATTGCCTTGAAGCTCACTTTCTTCTGTTCATTCTCTTGTCCCCTTCTTGGTGAGCGTTCTGCTGATGGTGGAAACTGTTCAATAGGTGTGAAGATCTGTGAGGTGGTTAACAAGGTGTCAGAGGATTCTGGTGTGTGTGTGTGTATGTGTGTGTGTGTGTGTGTGTGTGTGTGTGTGTGTGTATGTGTGTGTGTGTGTGTGTGTGTGTGTGTGTGTGTGTGTGTGTGTGTGTATGTGTGTGTGTGTGTGTGTGTGTGTGTGTGTGTGTGTGTGTGTGTGTGTGTGTGTGTGTGTGTATGTGTTTACTAGTTGTGTTTTTTTACGGGGGTTGAGCTTTGCTCTTTCGGCCCGCCTCTCAACTGTCAATCAACTGTTTACTAACTACTTTTTTTTTTTTTTCCCACCCCCCCAGGAAGCAGCCAGTGACAGCTGACTAACTCCCAGGTACCTATTTACTGCTAGGTAACAGGGGCATTCAGGGTGAAAGAAACTTTGCCCATTTGTTTCTGCCTCGTGCGGGAATCGAACCCGCGCCACAGAATTACGAATCCTGCGCGCTATCCACCAGGCTACGAGGCCCCATTGTGTATGTGTGTGTGTGTGTGTGTGTGTATGTGTATGTGTATGTGTATGTGTATGTGTGTGTGTGTGTGTGTGTGTGTGTGTGTGTGTGTGTGTGTGTGTATTCACCTATTTGTACTCACCTATTTGTGCTTGCAGGATCGAGCATTGACTCTTGGATACCGCCTTTCCAGCCATCGGTTGTTAACAGCAATGACTCCTGTCCCATATCCTTATCATACCTAATTTTAAAAGTTTTAATAAAGTTTGCTTCCACAACCTGTTCCTCAAGTGCATTCCATTTTTCCACTACTCTCACACTAAAAGAAAACTTCCTAACATCTCTGTGACTCATCTGAGATTCCAGTTTCCACCATGGTCCCCTCGTTCTGTTATTATTACGTGTGAACATTTCATCTATTTCCACTTCTATCTCCACTTCCGCTGTGTGTGTGTGTGTGTGTGTGTGTGTGTGTGTGTGTGTGTGTGTGTGTGTGTGTGTGTGTGTGTGTGTGTGTGTGTGTGTGTGTAATTACCTAAGTGTAGTTACAGGATGAGAGCTACGCTCTTGGTGTCCTGTCTTCCCAGCACTCTTTGTCATGTAAAGCTTTGAAACTACTGACGGTCTTGGCCTCCACCACCTTCTCACTTAACTTGTTCCAACCGTCTACCACTCTATTTGCGAAAGTGAATTTTCTTATATTTCTTCGGCATCTTTGTTTATTTGGTTTAAATCTATGACCTCTTGTTCTTGAAGTTCCAGTTCTCTGGAAATCTTCCCTATCAATTTTATCAATTCCTATTACTATTTTGTAAGTAGTGATCATATCACCTCTTTTTCTTCTGTCTTCTAGTTTTGACATATTTAATGCCTCTAACCTCTCCTCGTAACTCTTGCCCTTCAGTTCTGGGAGCCACTTAGTAGCATGTCTTTGCACCTTTTCCAGTTTGTGTGCTTCTTAAGATATGGGCTCCACACAACCGCTGCATATTCAAGCTTTGTCTAGCAAAAGTCGTGAAAAATTTCTTTAGTACTTCCCCTCCATGTATTTAAAAGCAATTCTGAAGTTAGAAAGCGTAGCATAGGCTCCTCGCACAATGCTATTAATGTGGTCCCCTCAGGTGATAGTTTTCTATCTAGAACCACCCCTAGATCTCTTTCTTTATCAGAATTCTTTAAAGATTTCTCACATAATTTATAGGTTGTGTGGAGTTTATGTTTTCCTATTCAACATTCCATAACATGGCCTTTATTCACGTTAAATTCCATTTGCCAAGTGGTGCTCCATATACTTATTTTGTCCAGGTCTTCTTGAAGGGCTTGACTATCATCTATGTTTCTTATCCTTCCTATTATCGTAGCATCATCAGCAAACATGTTCATATAATTCTGTATTCCATCTGGTAGATCGTTTATGAAGACAATAAACATCACTGATGCAAGAACTGAACCCTGTGGTACTCCACTTGTGGCATTTCTCCAGTCCGATACATTGCCTCTGCTTACTGCCCTCATTTTTCAATCAGAAAATTTTTCATCCATGTTAGAAGTTTACCTGTCACCCCTCCAATATTTTCCAGTCCAGAACAACCTCTTATGTGGAACCCTGTCGAAAGTTTTTTTTAGGTCCAGATAGATGCAGTCAACCCAACCATTTCTTTCCTGTATAATCTCTGTGGCTCGAACATAGAAACTGAGTAAATTTGATACACAGGAACTTCCTGATCGAAAACCGTACTGTCTGTTTGATATTATATCATTTCTCTCCAGGTGTTCTACAATTTAGTTTTTATTATTTTTGCAATATTTTGACTATTACACTTGTCAGTGATACAGGTCTATAAATGACGGGGTCTTCCCTGCTGCCACTTTTGAAGATTGGAACTATGTTAGCCTTTTTCCACACATCTTATACGACTCCTGTACACAGGGATGTCTGAAAAATCAGCTGAAGTGGAATGCTGAGCTCAGGTGCACATTCTCTCAGAACTCTTGGTGAAACTCTATCTGGGCCAACTGCTTTGTTCTTACTTAGCTCCAGGAGCATTTGTTTAACTTCGTCTCTAGACACCTCTTTGTGCTCTATGCTGTTCTCTGCAATTCTCATTGTATCTGGTTCTTTGAGGATCTCATGTTGTACAAATACACTTTGGAACTTTTTCGTTTAATGTTTCACACATTTCCTTTTCATTTTCCGTGTATCTGTCCCCCATTTTCAACCTATGAATATTATCCTTTACCAACAGCTTGCTTTTAATGAATTTATAGAAAAGGCCTGGACCTGATTTACATTTGTCTGCTATACCGATCTCAAAGTTCCTTTGCCTCTCTCCTTACTAACATGTAGTTGTTTCTTGAATCTTTGTATCGCTGGTATGTTTAGGATTTTGGTCTCTTTCTATAATGATTATATGCTTGTGTCTTTTGATCTCTGGCCCTCTCGCAGTTTCTGTTGAACCAACCCTTTTTCCTAGGTTTGCATGTCTGTTTTGGTATGAATGTTTGTGTGCCTTTATCGTATATTTTCCAAAATAAGGCATACATCTCATTTACTTCCTTGCCTAGCAACAATTCCTAAGTTCCCCATAGTGTCCTCTCTAGAAATCGAGTTTAACAACTGTTTCATTGTCCCCATTCTTTACTAGATTATATCGCATAGCGTATTTAATGTCCAAGAGGACGTGATCACTCTTTCCCAAGGGAGTAAGGTACTGGATGTCAAATACCTCTTCTTCTTTCCTGGTGAATACTAGATCCAGTAATGACGGTACATCTCCTTCCCTCATTCTTGTGGCCTGCTTGCCGTGTTGATACATGAATGTCTCCAAGATGACGTTTACAAACCTGCCTGTCCAAATGTCCTCTGTTCTTGCCTCGTAGGCCTCCCAGTCTATTGCCTTAAAGTTGAAGTTCCCGAGTACCAGCAATCAGGATTTATCTTTGTCAGCTCTTACCATAACCTCTCTCATGACCATTTTGAGGCCCTCTCGTTTGTCATCCAGTTCTTCCTTTGTCCATATGTTGCTTGCTGGTGGGCTGTAGGCATTTAAAATTATCAGCTTATCATCTTCATTCCAAAGCTACAATGCCATTATGTCAATATCTCGAGGGTTTTTAAATATTAATTCTCTTACCTTCAGGTGTTCTCTCACCAGCACAGTCACTCCTCCCCCATTCCTAGGTTTCCTGTCATGTCTCCAAACTGGGTAGCCCCTTGGAAATACGACCTCATTTAAAATATTTTCTTCAAGTTTTGTCTCTGTTAGTGCGACAATATCTGGGACTTTGAGCTCAATTATATTCTTCAACTCTAATATTTTCGATCTCACTCCATCTAAGTTGGTATATACTACTTTCAGGAATATGTTCCCCTTCCCTTTGTTCTTTAAACCCCATTCCACTAATGATTTTGTTGTTTTGTCTTTATGTACCGTTTAACAAGCTTTCAAGTCCCTGACACTTTGTAGAAAAAAGAATTCCTTTCTTCTTCATTTCTATCCCCATTTAGACGTTTCGCTTCAATGAAGTTCATTTTCAGCTTTTCTCTGTCCTCATTTGAGAGGTCTTGTCTTATTGACCAAAGTTTGCCATCCTCGTCACATTGTAATTTTCTTGTATTCCGAAGCACTTCTGTCATATATTTCACTCCATTAAACATCACCCTTAAGGGGCAGTTCTTGTCTTTCTCATATTTTCCTATCCTCCTAAAATCACTAACATGCTCCTTTGAATTTAGACCTTCTCCTAATCCTACTATTTTTTCTATGATTTTCATCTTTTCTGCTGCTCGGTCCACCCTAGAGGAAATTACCTTCTCTAAACATCCAAAAATTATTATGGACTTACTTCTACCTACAGTGTTTTGTACCAGTGTACTGTTGGTTACCAGTTCTTTCCTTATTGCTTGCCTAAGATCTGCTTCTTGTTTATCATTTCTGGTTAGGACTTCCAAACACCTTTCCTTAATCGTCTCTTTCTCTTTGACAACTTGGGCATACGTCTATTTCTTCTTTATACTTTTCTAGTTCTTTATTACCTCCTCTATGTGAGTTGTCAATGAAGTTTCCAGTTGCAGATCCTTGCCTAATTCTGTATTAGCCCTCAGGCTCCCTTGGAGTTGTTCACCATATGAGTCTATTTTCTTGTTTACTTCTTCAAAGTCACCACACTTCACTTTCCACGCCTCATTTTCTTTCACTAGTTCCTTGATTTGCTCCTCCTAATTTGTTACCTTGTCCGTTAATGCAGTAATACTCTTAACTTGCTGAAGAATACTTCCTTTTAGAGTGCAAAGCTCACTCCTAAGAGCTCCTTTGTTCTCTAAGAATTTAAGCACTTTTTCTTCATTCTTTTGCATATCCTCAATTATCTCTAACCTGCCAAGAACACCTCCTTTCCTTATATCTTGTGGTGAGAATCCTTTGACAAAATCATCTATTGGTGTGTTTACATTCCCCGTGGTGGTGGTGGCCATCTTTGTTTTTGTTCTGGAACAAAAACAAACTTTTCCAACTCAGCTATTTTCACTCATCTTTACTTGTTTATTGTATTTTTTTGCTTTTGCACTTCCTTGAACCTTTATGTAACCTGGGACACCACTGTAGCCCCCAATCTGTTCCCAATACTTAAGTAATTCGATATTCCAGGAGCTTGCTGCGGTGTGCCCACCCAACCACTTGGGCTAGACGGTAGAGCGACGGTCTCGCTTCATGCAGGTCGGCGTTCAATCCCCGACCGTCCAAGTGGTTGGGCAAAACTCCTTTACCCCTGTCCCATCCGAAATGCTTATCCTGACCCCCTTCCCAGTGCTCATAGAGTCGTAATGGCTTGGCGATTTCTCCTGATAAATAGTGACTCCTGCCTCCTCCAGCTCCAGTGACCCAGTCACTGTAACCTACACTGTTACTGTGTGTGTGTGGAGAGATACGGCTTCAGTTGGAACCATAAGAATAGTATGGTGTACATGGTTATAGTGACACTGGTTGTGAGTAGTGTTGAGTTACAGTGACGATGGACGTGTGAAGATGGTTATAGTGAAGATGGATGTGAGTAGAAAATATTGTTACTTTGATGAGGGTCGTGTGTAGTGATGATGGTGTTGTAAGTACACAAAACCATCAAGACTACCATCCTGATAACCATCTACACAGCACATGAAGGTTGTGTGTAGTGTAGATGGTACAGTGATGAAGGTTGTGTGTAGTGTAGATGGTACAGTGATGATGGTTGTGTGTAGTGTAGATGGTACAGTGATGATGGTTGTGTGTAGTGTAGATGGTACAGTGATGAAGGTTGTGTGTAGTGTAGATGGTTACAGTGATGAAGGTTGTGTGTAGTGTAGATGGTACAGTGATGGTGGTGTGTAGTGTAGATGGTACAGTGTTCATGGTTGTGTGTAGTGTAGATGGTACAGTGATGAAGGCCGAGTGTAGTGTAGATGGTTACAGTGATGGTGGTGTGTAGTGTAGATGGTTACAGTGATGAAGGTTGTGTGTAGTGTAGATGGTTACAGTGATGGTGGTGTGTAGTGTAGATGGTACAGTGATGATGGTTGTGTGTAGTGTAGATGGTACAGTGATGAAGGTCGTGTGTAGTGTAGATGGTTACAGTGATGGTGGTGTGTAGTGTAGATGGTTACAGTGATGGTGGTGTGTAGTGTAGATGGTACAGTGATGAAGGTTGTGTGTAGTGTAGATGGTTACAGTGATGGTGGTGTGTAGTGTAGATGGTACAGTGATGACGGTGTGTAGTGTAGATGGTACAGTGATGATGGTGGTGTGTAGTGTAGATGGTTACAGTGATGGTGGTGTGTAGTGTAGATGGTTACAGTGATGATGGTGGTGTGTAGTGTAGATGGTACAGTGATGATGGTCGTGTGTAGTGTAGATGGTACAGTGATGAAGGTTGTGTGTAGTGTAGATGGTTACAGTGATGGTAGTGTGTAGTGTAGATGGTTACAGTGATGGTGGTGTGTAGTGTAGATGGTACAGTGATGAAGGTTGTGTGTAGTGTAGATGGTTAGTGATGATGGTTGTGTGTAGTGTAGATGGTTACAGTGATGGTTGTGTGTAGTGTAGATGGTTACAGTGAAGGTCGTGTGTAGTGTAGATGGTTACAGTGATGATGGTGGTGTGTAGTGTAGATTGTTACAGTGATGATGGTGGTGTGTAGTGTAGATGGTTACAGTGATGGTTGTGTGTAGTGTAGATGGTTACAGTGATGGTTGTGTGTAGTGTAGATGGTTACAGTGATGATGGTGGTGTGTAGTGTAGATGGTTACAGTGATGGTCGACCATCAATGTAATAGAGTATTAACTAGCTCCCGTATACCATCACTCCCATTCTTTTACTCAGTTCCATCTCACATCCTTATCCTGAACCCTTCCAAGTGCTGTGGAGTGGTAATGACCGGGCCCTGTACCGGACAGGTTGTGAGCAGACGGGAGAGGAGACCTAAGAGCGGGAGGGGCGAAGGTTAGAGGTGGGAAGGGGGGGGGGGAGTGGTGTCGGAGGTCGTGGGGGAGGGGACTGGTCAAGTCGTATACTGCAATTTCGGATACCGGGCTAGAAACAACTTCGTTCACTGAGAAGTTTGTACATACAAACCATTCCGTTCGTATATGCGCTGGTTTGTGTTCGCTGTTGTTCTCGTCTGAATGGATACAAGACACTCCGTACATTGACAACATCGCACACTAATATTTTTACCACTTCGGACACCAGCTTTCGACGTTTCGCATATGTGTACGTGTTCCATATTAAAACGACAATATAATGCTATTAACAATTAAAATCTTCTATTTAACAGGCATATAGTTATTAAATGAAGTTTAGTGATGTAATAGACATAATCCGGAGTTGGTAAGGACGCCGCCCGCCAGCGTAAACACAACACACCCGAATGCCCACAAACACGATACAACGCACAAAACACAACACTTCTGTCAGTTTTTGGATAAACTCCTTTTATATTTATTATGTGAGAGTTATACTTGTATAAAATGATAACTATTATAGGTAAGCGCCTAATATTTAATATTAATCAATAAAAAGAAGTCAGAAGCCACACGCCTGTCTGTACATGTCTTTTGTGTAAAAGTATTTTGGGCGCTCATGTACTTGTGCGCTAGCTGGCGTTCACAACTGTTCTCGCCTACAAGCATTAGAATTAAACAAACGAATATATTTTTTCATTTATATACAAGAAGAGAAGGCTGCCCTTGAGTCTGTAATATTCATCTGATCACTGGTCTCCCATTTGTTCCTCATTGATTTATCTTACTATTATTGAATGTCAATAACCGTATTATGAAATTTCAATTTCTTCTATTTCTTTCTTTATTATGCACCCCATACCCATCCCGTGGGCGGTGGTGTAAAGGATTACAGAGGCACATAATCGGTTCAGGAACTGAACCCTCTAGTTCGTTTAGCTAAGCAAACAACAATGTTTGACGCTAGTTACAAAATTATTAATGTTGTATACACATGTACACACACTCATACATACATGTAAACATATATATATATATATATATATATATATATATATATATATATATATATATATATATATATATATATATATATATATATATGTATATATATATATATGTATATATATATATATATACATATATATATATATATATACATATATATATATATATATATATATATATATATATATATATATATATATATATATATATATACATATATATATATATATATATATATATATACATATATATATATATATATATATATATATACATATATATATATATATATATATATATATACATATATATATATATATATATATATATATATATATATATATATATATATATATATATACATATATATATATATATATATATATATATATATATATATATATATATATATATATATATATATATATATATACACATATATATATAATTATATATATATAATTATACCAGTATAATCTAATAATATATACTGGTCTAATAAAATAATTAGACCAGTTAATACTCTCACTCGTTGTGTTAGGATATGTTAGCATGATAAAACTGACTGTTCATTGTTGAGAAATGTGTTAACAAACAATATATCTGACTTTATCAAGACTGTAGCTTGCTTAGCGAAAGAAACTTTATTAAATTTGGGTTCAGTTTAACTACCGCTCAATGGATGAGTAATTGGGGCATAATAAAGGTACTAAGGTGATAAAATGAAAGATGGGAAAACAACATTAGAGAGATAAACTTTGAGAGACGTTTTCATGTTAACCCGAAAATTATTTGAGGAGCAAGACGGACTGCGGGTCAGGCAATTGTTCCCCATGCTATCGTGATGGGGGATCAGCCATTACACGTGTTAATGACTCTTGTATAGTTGTGTAGTTAAGGACAACAGGGTAAAGGGGTAATGGGCATTGTGGTTGATTGTTCTACTTGGGAATCCTCCACTGTTTTATATCTTATGTATGTATGTATGTATGTATGTATGTATGTATGTATGTATGTATGTATGTATGTATGTATGTATGTACTAACCTAGTTGTGGTTGCGGGGGTTGAACTTTGGCTCTTTGGTCCCGCCTCTCAACCGTCAATCAACTGATGTATAGATTCCTGAGCCTACTAGGCTCTGTCATATCTACATTTGAAACTGTGCATGGAGTCAGCCTCCACCACATTACTGCCTAATGCATTCCATTTATTAACTACTCTGACACTGAAAAGTTCTTTCTATAATCTCTCTGTGGCTCATTTGGGTACTCAGCTTCCACCTGTGTCCCCTTGTGCGTGTACCACATGTGTTAAATAAATGTATGTATGTATGTATGTAAGGAGAGAGAGAGAGAGAGAGAGAGAGAGAGAGAGAGAGAGAGAGAGAGAGAGAGAGAGAGAGAGAGAGAGAGAGAGAGAGAGAGAGAGAAGGAGAGAGAGAGAGAGAGAAGGAGAGAGAGAGAGAGAGAGAGAGAGAGAGAGAGAGAGAGAGAGAGAGAGAGAGAGAGAGAGAGAGAGAGAGAGAGAGAGAGAGAGAGAGAGAGAAGGAGAGAGAGAGAGAGAGAAGGAGAGAGAGAGAGAGAGAAGGAGAGAGAGAGAGAGAGAGAGAGAGAGAGAGAGAGAGAGAGAGAGAGAGAGAGAGAGAGAGAGAGAGAGAGAGAGAGAGAAGGAGAGAGAGAGAGAGAGAAGGAGAGAGAGAGAGAGAGAGAGAGAGAGAAGGAGAGAGAGAGAGAGAGAGAGAGAGAGAGAGAGAGAGAGAGAGAGAGAGAGAGAGAGAGAGAGAGAGAGAGAGAGAGAAGGAGAGAGAGAAGGAGAGAGAGAGAGAGAGAGAGAGAGAGAGAGAGAGAGAGAGAGAGAGAGAGAGAGAGAGAGAGAGAGAGAGAGAGAGAGAGAGAGAAGGAGAGAGAGAAGGAGAGAGAGAGAGAGAGAGAGAGAGGAGAGAGAGAGAGAGAGAGAGAGAGAGAGAGAGAGAGAGAGAGAGAGAGAGAGAGAGAGAGAGAGAGAGAGAGAGAGAGAGAGAGAGAGAGAGAGAGAGAGAGAGAGAGAGAGAGAGAGAGAGAGAGAGAGAGAGAGAGAGAGAGAGAGAGAGAGAGAGAGAGAGAGAGAGAGAAGGAGAGAGAAGGAGAGAGAGAGAGAGAGAGAGAGAGAGAGAGAGAGAGAGAGAGAGAGAGAGAGAGAGAGAGAGAGAGAGAGGAGAGAGAGAGAGAGAGAGAGAGAGAGAGAGAGAGAGAGAGAGAGAGAGAGAGAGAGAGAGAGAGAGAGAGAGAGAGAGAGAGAGAGAGAGAGAGGAGAGAGAGAGAGAGAGAGAGAGAGAGAGAGAGAGAGAGAGAGAGAGAGAGAGAGAGAGAGAGAGAGAGAGAGAGAGAGAGAGAGAGAGAGAGAGGAGAGAGAGAGAGAGAGAGAGAGAGAGAGAGAGAGAGAGAGAGAGAGAGAGAGAGAGAGAGAGAGAGAGAGAGAGAGAGAGAGAGAGAGAGAGAGAGAGAGAGAGAGAGAGAGAGAGAGAGAGAGAGAGAGAGAGAGAGAGAGAGAGAGAGAGAGAGAGAGAGAGAGAGAGAGAGAGAGAGAGAGAGAGAGAGAGAGAGAGAGAGAGGAGAGAGAGAGAAGGAGAGAGAGAGAGAGAGAGAAGGAGAGAGAGAGAGAGAGAGAGAAGGAGAGAGAGAGAGAGAGAAGGAGAGAGAGAGAGAGAGAGAGAGAGAGAGAGAGAGAGAGAGAGAGAGAGAGAAGGAGAGAGAGAGAGAGAGAAGGAGAGAGAGAGAGAGAGAGAGAGAGAGAGAGAGAGAGAGAGAGAGAGAGAGACAGAGAGAGAGAGAGAGAGAGAGAGAGAGGAGAGAGAGAGAAAGAGGCGGATAGATAAGGATATGCAAAGTCAGTGAGATAATGATAGAGATAGAGCGAGGAAAGAGACAGAGAGATAAGCTGACACAGAGAATGGCAGAAACGAGGAGAGGCAGAGACAGAGGGACAGGGACAGGAGCAAAGGGACAGGGACAGACGGACAGGGCCAGAGGAGGGACGGGGGAACAGAGGGGGGGGGCAGTGAGACAGGGACAGAGAAGGGGACCGGGGGACAGAGGGAGGAGAGGGGGGCAGGAGACCAAGAGAGAGGGGACAGAGGAGAGACAGGGGATAGAAAGAGAGCGCAGGGGGACAGAGGGAGGGACAGGGACAAGCAGAGGACAGGGACAGGAACAGGGGGACAGAAAGGGCGGACAGGAGGACAAAGGGCAGAGATAGGGACAGGGGAACAGAGACAGGGACAAGGGGACAGAGATGGATAGGGGGACTGGAGGAAAGGGAGGGGGGCAGATGAAGGACAGCGGACAGAAAGAGTGGGCAGGGGGACAGAGAGAAGGACAGGGGGACAGAGATGGACAGGGGACATAGAGGAACAGGGGGACAGAGAGTGACAGGGGGACAGAGAGAGGAACAGGAGGACAGAGAGGAACAGAGGGACAGAGAGAGACAGGGGGACAGAGAGAGGGACAATGGGATAGAGAGGGACAAGGGGACAGAGAGATGGAAAGGGGGGGACAGGGGGACAGAGGACAGAGAGAGGGACAGGGGGAAAGGGATCGGGGACAGAGGACAGAAAATGTGGGCAAGGGGACAAAGTGAGGAACAGGGGGACAAAGATGGACAGGGGAACAGGAGGAAAGGGGGGAAATGTATGAGGGGGGAATGTTTGCGAGAGATGGAGAAGGGGTATTTAGAACGGTAAGTTAGAGAGGGGGCAACTAAGGCGCATCATTGAAAAGCAAATGAGCATCATTGTAATAGCAGGAGCCACGCACATCTTTAGCCTGCGTTGTTGAGACATTGTCAATTAAGCGGTGTCCAATAACAGTATCTTCGGTATTTAAGCGATACCTTAAAAAATACTGGAAATATTGAAAGATATTAATCCAGATATTAATCCCCTTGTGCAACGCACACAAGAGGCAACAGCTTCTAGCTCTACAAGCGGCAATATGAAATAGAGAACAGGCGATTGTTTTCACTCATAGTGTAATAAACCCACGGACCCACCCACCCGCTGAAGCCGTAAATACCAAGACATTACTTCCGTTTAAAATTAAGCCGGAATAATCCTCAGGTATGTGGAGGATGTGGGAGGCCTTTGATCAACCGCCGACTTCCTGCCCCGTCGACGGGGCCATCAGCCCTCAGCTAAATTCATATGAAACATGTGTGTGTATTAAATACTTTAATTTATTATTTCCAAGATTTTGCTGTTAGCTCTTGGACCCCGCCTTTCTAAGCGTCGGTTGTCTAATGTACCGACTCTCGCCCTCTTTTCCTCCATCATATCTAAACAACATATATTTTTATCTAACACACACACACACATCCCCAAGATGCAGCCTTTAGCAGCTTCCTGACTTTCAGGTTCGTATTTACTGCAAGGTGAATAGAGGCATTAGTGTGTGTATGCTTGTGTCTGTGTGTGTGTGTGTACGTGTGTACGTGTGTGTGTGCGTGTGTGTGTGTTTGTGTGTATACTCACCTAGTTGTGGTTGCGGGGGTTGAGCTCTGGCTCTTTGGTCCCACCTCTCAACTGGCAATCAACTGATGTACAGATTCCTGAGCCTACTGGGCTCTATCATATCTGCATTTGAAACTGTGTATGGAGTCAGCCTCCACCACATCACTGCCTAAGGCATTCCATCTATTAATTACTCTGACACTGAAAAAGTTCTTTCTAACATCCCAGTGGCTCATTTGGGTACTAAGTTTCTACCTGTGTCCCCTTGTTCGCCTACCACCCGTGTTAAACAGTTTATCTTTATGTACCCTATCAATTGCTCTGAGAATTTTGTAGGTAGTGATCATGTCTCCCCTTACTCTTCTGTCTTCCAGTGTCATGAGGTGCATTTCTCGCAGCCTGTCCTCGTAACTCATGCCTCTTAGTCCTGGGACTAGCCTATTGGCATACCATTAAACTTTTTCAAGCTTCGTCCTGTGCTTGACAAGGTGTGTGTGTGTACGTGTGTAGCACACACGTACTTATGTGGTACGTGTGTACCACATAATTGTAAGGCGTTTGCTGAATTAGAAAAGTCGGCTAGCAGTCCACCCTTAACGACACAATTAACTCATTACATAAAAAAATACGTGGCTGTGCAACAGTGTGTGGGAATTGGGGAACTGGTGTGCATTTAGACGACTGGTGAGGACCAACAATGACGTAGAAGGATGGCACCAGCGTCTGAATCAAAGGGCAGTGAGGGACAACTTGGCTTTATATATTTTAATCCCCTTACTGTACCGTGAGGCGTCCCTGGTAACCTTGCAATACCAACTGGTTTCTGATCAAAAGCTAAAGTCCAGTCGCCGCAAGGGCAATGAAGAGAAACAGGAACATTTGTGGAAGCTTTGGGACCGTTACGAGGAAAAACAGATAAGCACCTCACAGTTCCTCAAGGAATGTTAGCGTTTTATCCCAGGAAGTGCCTGAACTAGAATTAGAAAACAGCAGTCTGTTTACTGGTTGTTATTTAACTTAAGTTAGTTGTAAATGATATTGTAAAAATAGCCACTGAGAACTGATGAGTTGCCCAAGACTTTTGCTCGTAAAGAGGGAATTGATTACAAACTTGGACTGCCTTTGAACAGCCTGAGGGCAGCAATATCCCAGGAACATCAACTAAATTTCGGAGACTTGAAGCAAAGTGAAATTCACACCAGTTACTCCATCTATCATCATTCTATCATGCAGGAAGAACCGCACGTCTATGGGTCATCCAATAATGTTAGCAGACTTCTAGATGTTACCACTGCTAGGCTTAGGCTCGGCTACAAGTACCTCTGGGAGTTTGTAACATCTGCTGATGTAGATTTGACTAAATGTAAACTCTATCAGCAGAACTATTCGCTTACTTTGCGTCATTATATAATGGAATGTGAAAAAATCGCGGAATTTAGAGATAACACCATCAATAGTGTCCAAGAAATGTGTAAGTACTTCATTCATAATGATGTGCTGCTCGAAATCTTAGCGAAGTATCCAAAATTTGCTTACTGTAGGTAATGCATGCACATGACTGTAAAGCTGCTGCCCAGTTGGGTGGGTGTGGAGCACATGACTGTAAAGCTGCCGCCCAGTTGGGTGGGTGTGCAGTGTGCAGCAAGACTAGTAACTGTGTGACTCACCATAGATGTAAAGTGCCTTGTATAGTGTCTGTTGTGAGCCTCTTGTTGATCACTTGTGACACAAAGATTATTGATGTGTGTATTTGTGTAGGTGATTAGATATGTATGTGTATGTATATATGTATACGTATATATATATGTACATGTATGTATGAGAGTGTGTACATGTATATATAATCTTAATAATTTTGTAACTAGTGTCACAAATTGTTATTTGCTTAGCTAAACGAACTAGAGGGTTCAGTTCCTGAACCGATTATGTGCCTCTGTAATCCTTTACACCACCGCCCACGGGATGGGTATGGGGTGCATAATAAAGAAAGAAATAGAGTTGAATTGGCCTGATTAAGACTTTATGACCATGTAATCTATGTTTTGCTCCACTACTTACTGGTTGAGTATGGGGTGCATAACAAATAATAGCCTCCTTCGGGGGCGCCCTGTTTCTAAACGTGTTAGTCTTAAATCCTTTAATCTCAAATCTTGCTACAATGTACCTCTCAATATATGTTATGTACTCTCGCAACCCAATGTACCTTCTTGTATATAAATAAATAGATTTCAACTGTAAGGGGGGGGTATAGTTTGCACCTTGTTATTCTAATAATGGATAAATAATTCTAATAATGGAAGCGCTAATTATATGAACAAGTGCCATGTATTTATTCAGACGAGAACAACAGCGAACACAAACCAGCGCATATACGAACGGAATGGTTTGTATGTACAATCTTCTCAGTGAACGAAGTTGTTTCTAGCCCGGTATCCGAAATTGCAGTATACGACTTGACCACTCCCCGTCTAAACTGCCACTTTTATACAACTACAAATATCTGCGGTTTTACTTAAAAAATATTTGTCTGGGAAAGGTTTTATATAAAGTTTCTATTTCTGTCATTCTTGTGACTAATAAATAATTTAAGTTATCAAGATGTTTTCAACTATATTTTTTCAGCGTTCGTCTATTCCAACATGGGCGACCATTTTGGAAACGCGATACTTGGGTCAATTCCATTATGGTTCGGAGCACATCCACTATGGGAGAGCTGTTTCCTTCAAAAAAGTATAATCATGTAGCATTATGTTTAAAGAAACAATTCCAAGTATATTCTTTGATTGAAAAACATAGGGATAAATACAAGCGTTAATTGTAAATGACCAATTATAAACAAAAATAAGAAGTAGGAAAAATGATATGTGGAACCAGACAAAAACATTGGAACGCTTAGGTGATGAGAGGGTAAACAACCGTCGCCATTTTAGCAGCACCCGCCGGTGATGTCCAGCACGAGCATTAATGGAAAACCTTGACACACACTGTACCTATTATAAAGAAGATGCACCACCATTGACCGCCAAGTGCTCACATCACGTCTAACTCTAAGAAACAACACTCAAGCCTTGACGCTTCTCCCAACATCCGGGGGAGAAAACCTTCACACAAACTGCACCTGTCATAAAGAAGATGAAGACTCACCAGTGTCCACAGTGTCCGAAGGTATTCACCCGTCCTGGACATGTGAAACGTCACATGTTAGTGCATTCAGGTGATAAACCTCATGAATGTCCAGAGTGTGGGAAGAGATTCAGTGAGCATGGAAATATGAAGACTCACATGTTAGTGCATTCAGGTGACAAACTTCATGAGTGTCCAGAGTGTGGGAAGAGATTCAGTCAGCGTGGACATATGAAGACTCACAGGATGGTGCATGCGGATGAGAGACCTTTTCAATGTGCCGAGTGTGGCAAAAAATTTAGAGAATGTAGAACTATAATACAGCACTTGTTAGTGCATTCAGGTGACAAACCTCATGAATGTCCAGAGTGTGGGAAGAGATTCAGTCAACGTGGAAGTATGACGACTCACATGCTAGTGCATTCAGGTGACAAACCACATGAGTGTCCAGAGTGTGGGAAGAGATTCAGTCAACGTGGAAGTATGACTACTCACATGTTAGTGCATTCAGGCGACAAGCCTCACGAGTGTCCAGAGTGTGGGAAGAGATTCAGTCGTCTTGGTGATATGAAGAGGCACAAAATGACACATGCAGATAATAGGCTAAACACTTAGTGTGTGGAAGGTAATTAAGAGAATGTTGAAGGATAATGAAGCACGTACAGGTATATTAACTTAACTTTGATCTAAAAGTGTGTGTGTGCTCTCACAATGTCAGTTTGATGTTCTTCAAAGGTAATTCTATTTTGTTTGAGAAATACACTTCACCATGAAAGGTAAAGATCAAGATATTTTATTATATTGTTCTTTATGAAAGTTAGATGACCAAGCAAGAACTAGAGAAGCTGTCACTATAGGAAAATTCAAAATTGCTTATAAGTATAGAAATATCTCTTTAGTTTAGCAAAGATAAATCAAAGCTTTAAATGTTTTTCTTCATATTTGTGTAAATAATAATGTGCTTTCTGTTTTTGTTCTCTGTGAAAATTTATTTAAAATGTAATATACTCTGTAGCTAAGTTATGGACATTATTGTTGTAATATTTAGCATTGTTGCTGGTGAAGAAGACAGTCTGAGACGTACTTAAGATGAGACCATTTGATTGATAGGGAAATGTAGGTTAATCAAGGAATTCTCATCAGATTCATATGCAAACTGATGTCTATTTTATATTTTTTGTTTAGGCATATTTATGAATAATACTCTTGATTATAAATGTTTCACCGAAGAGTTTATTGAAGGCAGATTGGCATTTATAACTGTCAGTCAAGTTAATATGAAATTTAAATTTATATTACTCTAGAAATTTACATCACTCTAAATTTACCAGAAATTTATATAACTCTAGCCTAACTTTATCAGTTATGCTGTAATTGTCTTGGAATATTATTTTACCCGATTTACCTGAGGGCCACTAACCTTAGTGGCCTCGATAAAAACGGGAAGCTGGCAGCTTGTTGAAGGTTTCCTTCCCCCCCCCCCCCCACCCACCAATTTTCCTTGATTTTTTCCAGGTATATTTTGAAATTCAGCACATTTTTGCAGTTATGGCGTTGGCGGGTAGTCAGTTCCATCGATCAATAACCCTGTGGGTGAAAAAGCCTGATTCAAAGTTATATGAGCTTAATTAGCAATAATATTATCCTGATTCATATAATCCTCTGTCAATTATATTATCCAAACTGGCAAATATATTAGGATGATTGTGAATTACATAAACCTTACTGGCAATTATATTAGCATGACTGTCAATTTATATCAAAGAGATATTTATTTATGTTGTGGTGCTCGTGGGTTCTATTACATCTATCAATGGAGAGTTTCAGATCAGGAGTAGCATTTAGGAACAAGGTTTTGTACATGTAAATAGCACAAGAGAATGTGTAGAGCGAGTGTATATTTAGCATGTTCAGGGATTTAAACAGAGAGGCTGTGTGTTGTTTGAACACAGTTTTATTGTTCTGATAACAGATTTTTATTGGGTGGTGATGAGCATCAGGTAATTTGCAGTGGATGAATGAACCCCATGCACAGATACCATATGTTCACATACCAACCCTGATTTTCAAAGAAACTTCTAGATTTTTAGCTCCAGCCATTTCATTGCTCTACAACAAATCATTTGAACTCCAAACCTTTCCTGATATTCTAAGGGGAAAAAAAGCAGGAGTAACCTTAGTCCATTAAAGTGTCAGTCTCACTGAAGTCAACAATTATAGACCAATATCAACTCTGCAGATTTTGTCTAAAGTATTTTAAAGAGTTAATCTACAAGCAGCCTTAATCCTATTTAGCAAAACAAAATATACTTAGTTTTTGCCATAATGGTTTCAGGCCCAAAAAAGGACCAATCATGCACCAATTAGTATGATTAACTTTATATATGCAGCTCTTGGAAGAAATGAGTACCCTTGTTCATTTATTTGTTGACCTACATTAAGACTTTTTTACACTGTTAACACATTAACTTTCTTAAATTACAACATTACGGAGTAAGAGGCCAGGAATTTTATCTGTATGATTAGAAAAAATAAAATACAGTGTATTTGGCGTTTATGGGTTTAATTTTTATTTTACTTCTAGTTCGCCGCAGGTGCAAAAAGAAAGAAGCAACAGATCGATGGAACTTGACGTCATAGTGTGTTCAAACTCATAAGATTCCAATTCTTGCCCTAAACTTTTAACAAAAACGTCCCTCAAGTTATTTTTCTATATTGAAGACTTCAAACAATTTATAATAATAGCTACGGTAATTATGGTAATATTCTGTCAATAGTTGAGGCATTAAGGTAATATTTATGGTAAAGACTTGTATATTCCTTTTGTGTACAGAGGAAATATTGGTATATTTCTAACAATCTCACGGGATTCATTATATTATTGATTATATTTCTCTATTGATGCTTGAGAAAAGGAATCTATAATGAGAACGGAGCTATGAACGAAAATCTACTTGCACACAAACAACATATATCGAGACATTCACACATGTTGTGAGCTTCACAACAGCAACGGAATAGCGTTTTGTGAGCGTTGCAACAAAAAATAATATACTGTGAGAGTAGCATCACGTTATTTCTGCGTTGCAATGGTGCAACACTCGCCACATAATATCCCTGTGTTGCATCATTCAAACCCCATTATTTCTGTGTCGCAACACGTTATTGCACGCAACATTCCTGTCCGTTGCACGTAACATTCAAAACACGTTATTCCTGTCCGCTGCAACACATTATTACTGTGTTGCAGCGTTCATAATACTTTATTTCTGCGTTGCATTATTCACAACACTTTTGTTCCATGGTGCAAAACTCACAACTTACCACTCCTGTGTTGCAACACGCACAACGGGTTATTTGTGCGGTGTAACTCTCACAACACGCTAATCTTGTGTTGCAATGATGTAACACAACACTCCCAATCAATAATTTATGTGTGCAACACTTACAGAACATCATTTCTGTGTTGCAGTAGTCACGAAATGGCATTTAGGTGTTGTAACACTCACAACACGTTATTCCTGTGTTGCATCGCTGCATCACTCACAACATGTTATTGCTGTGTTTCAACACTCATAAGACGTTAGCAATGTGATGCAACACTCGACTCGTTTTCCCATCAAGCGTTAAACGTTGTATTCTTCCCTGGTAATTACAGACCTATCAGTCTCGTGTCATGCACTTGCAAGATGCTTGAAAGGATCATCCTAAACCGACTGTTGCACAAAATAGGCAGGTTAGGGGAGGGGGTCAATGGATTTGTTAAAGGACGGAGCACAGCAAATTGTATAGTTAATTACTTGTATTGTATACATAATTACAAATTGTATAGTTAATTACATGGCCGAAACGCTTTGCGTAATAGTGGCTTTAAGCATTGTATGTACTAGCCCTAACTATAAATCCATCACTCTTTGTAAAATCTTTTGTATGTATGTACCTTACCTAAATAAACATTTGATTTGATTTGATTTGATTACTTGTCTAATGACACGGCTAGGTACTCTGTATTTGTTGACATCAAAGGAGCCTTCGACAAAGCACAGGAGATTGCGATCCTGGACGAGCTTGCATGCATGGGTGTCAAGGGGAGACTCATGAAATGGGTTGAAGACTACCTCACAGGAAGGAAAGCCAAGGTTTGCTTCAATGGAGCAGTCTCCAGAACAATGAATATGGAACTCGGGACCCCCCCAAGGCGGAGTCTTAAGCCCTACACTATTTAATGTACTTATGAACGCCATTGCAAATATTGATTTTCCGGAAGGAACACAACAAGTGGGATATGCAGATGATGTCCTAATACAAGCTCCCACCTTGGGAAAAATTGAACAGTCCATTGAACTCCTTGGAAGGAAATGTATTGAGCTCGGTTTCACTCTCTCCACAAACAAGACGAAGGCATACTCCCATCACAAGCGGAGAGCAAATGAAGAACTGCAAATTAATGATGTAACACTTGAATGGGTTGACCACTATCGGTACCTTGGCGTCATTGTCGGCTCTAACAAGGGAAAGAAAGAGGAGCTCAATCAACTCATAGGAACATGCAAAAGTCGACTCAGGGCACTGAAAGCTATGACCTGGAATGCACATGGAGCCTCTATTGCCATGCTTAAAATGATGTACACAGCCTATGTGCGCTCCGTCATAGACTATGCCGCACCAGTTCTGTGCACCTACTCCCAAAGCGATATGAAAAGGCTTGAAAGCATTCAAAATGAAGCCATGATAATAATTCTTGGAGTTCCAAGGACTGCCAAAACGTCTAATCTACGAGAGGAGTAGTCCCTTCCCTGTGTTAAAAGCAAAATTCAGGAGCTGAATGCTAAGCTTGCAATTAGGATAGCCAGAGATCCCCATTACAATGATATTGCCAAGAAAAAACTGAGCTCTGTGCTACTTTCAGGGGAAAACAGGAGAAGCAAAAAATGGCATCACAGAGCAGTCTGCTACCTTGAAGAGCTTGTTGGGATCGAACTGTTGACAACCCAACACATTTAATTTAGGTTTATTCTGAATGTTTATCCTAATGCTTCGTTGTACTACAACGGGGTACATGAATCTGAACAGGTGTCAGCCTCAGCCGGACCTGTTGTCAGGTGCGACACACTTTGTGCCGAGGTCTGACAAAGGACAAGAAAATAAGATGGTATAAAACTTCATCATGGATATATTGTGATATATCTCTAATCACCTTATATACAATATTTTACATGTATATATATATGTGCATTGTACACAAGTACAGTTAAATATATATATATAGAGAGAAAGATACTACAACCATGCTACGGTCGTCTCTTGTCCGATTGATCTTCCCACTTATAAATCATCTACTTTCCTGCAATTTGTACCGCTATCAGGAAAATCGTTACCTCCATGCCGACCTCTAAATCTCACAGCTGTTATCTTCCATAACTTTCAAGAGCGTCGACCATGCCTCGAGGTCCTCTTCCTTCATGAGGGTGGAGCACACTAACAGTTGGGTCCGTTGGTCACACATCCAAACGCGACGACAGCCTGTTGACTCAATGGAGGGGAGTAGATGTCTGTATCTTCACATGCTCCGGCCAGCACACGTTACCTCGCCCGGTGGTTCTGATTGGCTAACAGACATTCCCGCCACCGGACGAGCCACACCGTGCTGACAGTTAACGACCTCCATGGTTGTTAACCTCGTTCTTCCTGTAATAATGAACGTATGACTTAAATAATCGTGCCTTTATGCGATGAAATAACACGAATACGATATACCGTAACAAGCTTCACCTGCTTGAGCAAGCCCGTGAGCTCCTGCCTGTAGAGAGGTTACCTCCCTGGGAGGATGACTCATGCAAGATCATCATCAATGAAATGGCAATGAAAAAATCCAACATGATACCACAAGAAATGAGGCACAAGGATCTCGAGGAAATTTATAAAGAAGCCGGAGATGAACTAGATCAAATCTACACTGACGGGTCATCTAATCCTGTCAATGGCAGGGCTGGTGCAGCATACACGGTAATCAAGGATAATACTTTCCAACGCAGAAATGAAGAAAAAGCACGTATTGAGAACTATGCCTCTTCAACGCAAGCAGAGCTAACTGCCATTGTTATGGCGTTAAGGTTTCTTGAACGGAACACTAATGGTGCAGTGATTTGCACCGATTCAAAAGCAGCACTGCAAAGCCTAAGTAAAAATCAGGCAGAAAATCTTGCAATAGTCGCTGAAATTAAGAGAGCTGTGAGAGTACTTACCAATCAGGGAAGAGTCATCAAGTTTCTGTGGATCCCCTCCCATGTTGGAATATATGGGAATGAACGAGCAGATGTGCTGGCTGCTGAAGGCGCTGAAGGAGACCATATTGAATACTTCATACCCAAGACTCAACTACAAATTAGAGATATTATCAGGCAACATCACCGTGACAAGGTAACTGAGGAAAGGAGGATAGAAGCACAAACCAGTGAATCTGTACGATGGTACAACATGGTTGCAGCTGGCAATCCCAATCATTATGGCCGAAGAGGAGGACGACGAGGGAGAGAATCAGTAATAGCGAGAATCCGTCTTGGATACAAATATCCATGGAGATTTGAAATGGAAACAACAGTTGATCAGTGAAGTTGCAGAATCTGTGGTGAGAGTGATGGACACCGCCTTGACCACTATCTACGTGAATGTGAACACCTGAGAGACATTAGGAATATGTGTAGAATAATAAACCACACATTGTTTGAGTTAGGAAAACACTATTTGTCAAATATTGATACTGTTCTTAAAAGATTTCCCCATTTTGCACCCGTAAGATAACGTAAGCTTTTAAGGGTTGATAAATGTTAATCTTCTTGTTTGAGGAGCTGTTCACTTGAGACAGTTAAGCAAGTCCCAGCTGTGTCTGGGTACAAGTGACAGGATGAACAACCCAACGGGTTTTCTTCCTATTGGGGAGTGTTGCCATTCTGCTATGGCGGTGTGTCCACTCACAAGATGAGTGACGCTGCCCAATAAACTCGCCCCTTGGGGCAAAATTTAAAAATTTAAATTTGCACCATATAAATTGTTGATTGCTAATATGTAAATTACAAATGATAAGAGATTGAAAAGGTAGATAAAAGGTGATGGAAAAATACTGTTATAAATAGATAAATAGAAAATAATTAATATAACGGGAAAGAATATATAAATTATATGCAAATGAATAGTTATTAAAGATGGTTAAGTGTATAAATACAAGTGATTAACTATCTAAAAATGTGAATGGATTAATAAATACATGATTAAAATACTAATTTAAATGAGATAAATATATTTTTTTTTTTGAGATATATACAAGAGTTGTTACATTCTTGTAGAGCCACTAGTATGCGTAGCGTTTCGGGCAGGTCCCTGGAATACGATCCCCGCCGCGAAGAATCGTTGTTACAACCAAGTACACATTTTACTGTTGCGTTAAACAGAGGCTACAGTTAAGGAATTGCGCCCAGTAAATCCTCCCCGGCCAGGATACGAACCCATGACATAGCGCTCGCGGAACGCCAGGCGAGTGTCTTACCACTACACCACGGAGATATGTAAAAGGTGCTGGAATAGATCCATAAAAAGTGAATAAATATTAAAGGGATTAAATAGATGAAAAAATAGGACTCAATAATTCCAACTAGAGTGTTATTTGGGTAATATATTAAAAAGGAAGTTCCGGTCAAGTGGTCGAACTGGTGACCGCGTGAACACCGGGTCCAACTGGTGACCGCGGGAACACCGGGTCCAACCTCCCAGTCTGGCCACGACTCTTCCTGCTTAATGAAGAACTCAACAGTCATACATTCATCCACTTCATCATACTGTTACGAACCCAGATCCAGCGTCCGAGCCTGGAGCAGTGACAAACACGCCATCTGTGGGTCAGCTCCCGAAACCCCCGCCAAACGAACGACGACACCTAGTGAGGACAGCGTGTACTGGCCTCGAGGACCAGTTTCCAGTCTGGTTCAGCGCTCAACACCGCCGCTCCTGACCTCTGGTGAGGTGGTGCTCCGACGACAGCGCCATCTATGGACTGGATACGTCAGGTGTTAGTATCTGAGCCTGTGAGTGTGGTGTATTAGTGTCCCAGTTATTAATGACGTGTCTGCTTACAGAGCCGACCTGGGACCACTGTGTTGAAGGTGGAGTCAGTCTACCCGAGGCAGCCAGTCTCCATACAGTGAAGTTTGCTGCAGCTGTCGTGACGTCGTCCCCCCGGAAGAACACTGTGGTGTGTTAAGCCTGCCAGTGGAGTGGCAGTGGAAGGATTTACCCGGGACCGACGGTTGGAGACGATAATCCACTGGGGTATTGAGGACAGGAGGGTGATTGGTGATATCACACGAGACTCCTGTCTAGGGCGTACCCCTTTTATCGTTCGTGGAGTGGCCGTACCAGCCTTGGTGGCTCAGTACCTGCCAGCAGACCTGCTGGACGTGTGGTTGACGGCCTCCACGACGGTGCCCCCAGTGGACCTGTGTTGTGGCTGACCTGTGGCCAGGGTAGACTCGGCGTTCTCAGAGGACACGTCTTGAGGCCACGAAGAAAGCACCGCGGACTCAGCACCTAGCTTCGAGGATCCATAGTCTCCAGCAGAAGACTACAGTGTTGATCCCCTTTGTAAAGTGTTAATACCCCTCCCCCTTGTGTACGTTTTACTTTTATATATTTAAATGGTGAAGGTTAT
This sequence comes from Procambarus clarkii, assembly GCF_040958095.1. Classification (NCBI taxonomy): domain Eukaryota; kingdom Metazoa; phylum Arthropoda; class Malacostraca; order Decapoda; family Cambaridae; genus Procambarus; species Procambarus clarkii. The sequence continues at coordinate 1,801,094 of NC_091166.1, forward strand.
ATTATATTATATTAAGTTCTTACTTTTCTTTCCCTACTCCCTTTAAGTTACTTGCGTCACGGATCGCATCCCTTGATAGCCTCTACTGGCTTGGGGCCGGATATATATCTTCCTCTAACTACATCAGAGTAAGAACCCCATTGCGTCCCGAGAGGGCCGTAACATAATTGGCATCCCCAGCGGGATCCGTCCCCTTGTTAAGTATGTTTGACAGGGGTGGTGAAGTGGCGTAATCCCTGTAAATAATTTCCCCCTGTGTGACGATTGTGACGTTATACGTCCTGTGAGGTGCTCAGTGACTAAGTGCGATATTGTGCAGTGCAGTGCGGTGCTCGCTGTGATTAAGCGATTAAGTGCAATATTGAGTAGTGCGGTGCTCAGTGATTAAGTGCAATATTGTAGAGCGAAGTGTTCACTTGGACTCAGTGCAATATTGGGTAGTGCGGTGCCCGGAGTGATTACGTGCAATATTGGCAAGTGCAGAGTTTGGTGCGATAAAGTGCAATATTGACGTAGAACAGTGCTCGGTGTGTTAAGTGCTCGTTAAGTGTTCCATCTGTGACAATGGCAGACAAAGCTACCATCGATGATCTGGACGATGTTCAGGCTTTTCTGAATAGAGTGGACTGTCTTGCTAGATTAAAGTATCTGAGCAAACCGGAACTTGTACTAGTGAGCGCCTACCTGGAGATCAAGATCCGTGCCAGTGATTCCCGTGTGGAGATCTTGTCCAAGGTTCACCGGCACCTGAAGGCAGAAGAGAAACAGGAAGGCGAGACTCCTAGTACAAGGGAAGGTGAGGAGATAGCTTCCACGGAAAAGGAAGATAAGGGCAGCGACGTTGACAGCGATGCAGGTGAGCTTAATATCAGCTTCCTAACTGTAAAGATGCGTGCCTTAGAGATCAACCGTGAAATAGAATGGAAGAAATTAGAAATGGAACGAGAGAGACAAGATAAAGAATTAGAGATGAGACGTTTAGAATTAGAAGAAGGGAAAGAAGAAAGAGAAAGAGAAGAAAGAAGAGAAGAACGAGAAAGAGAAGAAAAAGAAAGACAGAGACAACATGAACTAGAAGTATTACGATTAGGCGCTGGACAGAGACAAACAGGAGTAAGCGGTTTCGATCCGGTAAGGAATATAAAAATGGTCCCCAAATTCAACGAGAGAGAAGTTTCGAAGTTCTTCGCAGCCTTCGAGAAAGTCGCTGCCTCTTTGGAGTGGCCAAGGGAGAATTGGGCCATCATGATACAGTCAGTCTTGACTGGGAAGGCCCAAATCGCCTACTCTACGTTATCCCTTGACGACTCCAGCGATTACGATATGGTGAAGAAAGTGGTGCTCATGGCGTACCAATTGGTACCTGAGGCGTACAGGCAGAAGTTCAGAAACCTGAAGAAGACCTCGGAGCACACTTTCACCGAATTCGCCACGATCAAGGAGCGACTTTTCCAGGAATGGTGTGCCTCTCGAAAGGTGGAGACCAAGGCAGACCTCGAGCAGCTGATTCTGCTCGAGGACTTCAAGGATTGTTTATCTGGAGACCTCAAGACGTACTTAGAGGAACAGCAGGTGGAGACCTTGAGTGCAGCAGCCACCATGGCTGAAGAGTATATCCTGACTCATAGGCCGTCTGCTAAGTACGTCCCGAGGAATTATCAGCGCAGGTTTGACAGACCTCAGGACGATGAAGAGACTCCCGTCCCACGAAGCGCTAAGAAGACGCCCCCAAGTAGCCCCCGAAGAACAAGTCCTAGTAGTCCGACACACCGTAGTCCAAGGAGGAATATGGTGTGCTGGACTTGTGGGCAGAAAGGGCACATAGCTGCTAGGTGCCGAGGCAGAAGAGGTGGCAGCGCACGAAGGGAGGTGATGTTGATGAGCTGTGTTACATCACCAGTAGGAAACCAGTCTACGACGACGCGGGAAGGACCAAGTTTGTTGGCCCCTCACACTTCAACCGGGTATGTAACGAGTGATCATACTGGTAGATCAATTGTAGTGCTCAGAGATAGTGGAGCAGCCCAGTCCCTGATCGTGAAGAGCTCGTTACCCGAGGGAGTAAGTGTGGATGGGAGACCAGAGGTTGTCCTGGTTGGGTTTCCTAGGACGCAGTACATCGCCCCCTTAGTGCCAGTACACCTTGACTCGCCTTATTTCAGCGGCACAAGTGAGTTGGCAGTAGTCGATACCCTCCCTGTGGCTGGGATTGACGTGGTACTAGCCAACGACTTGGTGACAGATTGGAGCATCAATCTTCCCAAGGTTGCGGACGAGTCTACCGGAACAGCAAGGTCCGAGGTAACAGGCAATGGTAATGTCCAGGTAAAGACAGACCCGGATTTGAACATATTTAATTTGTCCTCTCACCCGCAGATCGATGATATTCTAGCAGAGACTTCTAATTCATCTCTCGACAAGGAACATGAGGTTAAGAAGGCAGAGGTACCTGAGCTAGAAGAGGGGCCTCGTGTGCAGGCACCCACGGATACCAACGAGTCTGGAGCGAAGGCGGATGTGTGCTTGCGGTATGGCAAGTTACGGCGTGTATTGAACCAGCCAGAGATTCCCCAGACGTCAGAGGTATGTGCGGTACGTTCAACAGGTCTAGTGCCCTCTTCGGTCCAAGCCAGGCTAGTGGATGGTGCCGGCTATGGACATGACAAGCTCAGGAAACTTATCCCTCGACTTACCAAATGTTTCCTATCGGTATTTTGTTTGTTTTTCGTATGTGTTCTTGTTTGTGCTCTCAGTGAGGACCGGTGGACGACCCGACGAATGATGGCTCCCATGAACATCGCAAAGAGGTCCCAGGGATTGGAGATTTGTACTGCAAGTGTTGCAGTTGAAGAAGGGACCTGGGAGGTAATAGATGATACAGGAGGTACGATATGTGATAATGTGAGTGACTGTTTCCGACAGGTTGACACCCCCCGCGTGACTGCTGAGCCTCAACACAGCGTTATACGGAACGTTGGTCGACCTGACGGGGGCAGAGCGAATGCCATCTTCGGTGAGCAAGCAGCCCTGTTGGAACTAGGTGTGGGCCTAGTAGAAGAGTGTATAGTAAGTACTGACTTGCCCATTGTCGCTATCACTCTGAATTATCAGACCCCTGTATTCCAGGTTCCTGTCTCCCTGAAGGACCATCAGACTGGCACCAGAAATGCCGTCTGTGGTCAGCCATCATCGGTGCTACGACATAGGGAAGTGTCGAGTCACCCCAGATCGTGTCGAAACCAATCCGTACTCGAGAGAGGTGAGATGATGCCCCTGCTTGACATCGCAGTGGAGACGTGGGAGACGTGGAAGAGTACGTCAGGCAGATCATTGCCTTCTATCTGCAAGCTCCCGTTGTGCCGGAAATGGCTAGTAGAAAAGTTCTGTGGACAAGACAACCTCATCACTCCAGTTCATAGTATAAGTAAGTCCATTTGGAGTTGTGTCGCCGTACTAATTTGGTTTGTGTTTCTTTTTATAGAACCCCAAACCAAATTCTTTTTGGTGGGGAGGTGTTACGAACCCGGATCCAGCGTCCGAGCCTGGAGCAGTGACAAACACGCCATCTGTGGGTCAGCTCCCGAAACCCCCGCCAAACGAACGACGACACCTAGTGAGGACAGCGTGTACTGGCCTCGAGGACCAGTTTCCAGTCTGGTTCAGCGCTCAACACCGCCGCTCCTGACCTCTGGTGAGGTGGTGCTCCGACGACAGCGCCATCTATGGACTGGATACGTCAGGTGTTAGTATCTGAGCCTGTGAGTGTGGTGTATTAGTGTCCCAGTTATTAATGACGTGTCTGCTTACAGAGCCGACCTGGGACCACTGTGTTGAAGGTGGAGTCAGTCTACCCGAGGCAGCCAGTCTCCATACAGTGAAGTTTGCTGCAGCTGTCATGACGTCGTCCCCCCGGAAGAACACTGTGGTGTGTTAAGCCTGCCAGTGGAGTGGCAGTGGAAGGATTTACCCGGGACCGACGGTTGGAGACGATAATCCACTGGGGTATTGAGGACAGGAGGGTGATTGGTGATATCACACGAGACTCCTGTCTAGGGCGTACCCCTTTTATCGTTCGTGGAGTGGCCGTACCAGCCTTGGTGGCTCAGTACCTGCCAGCAGACCTGCTGGACGTGTGGTTGACGGCCTCCACGACGGTGCCCCCAGTGGACCTGTGTTGTGGCTGACCTGTGGCCAGGGTAGACTCGGCGTTCTCAGAGGACACGTCTTGAGGCCACGAAGAAAGCACCGCGGACTCAGCACCTAGCTTCGAGGATCCATAGTCTCCAGCAGAAGACTACAGTGTTGATCCCCTTTGTAAAGTGTTAATACCCCTCCCCCTTGTGTACGTTTTACTTTTATATATTTAAATGGTGAAGGTTATATTATATTATATTAAGTTCTTACCTTTCTTTCCCTACTCCCTTTAAGTTACTTGCGTCACGGATCGCATCCCTTGATAGCCTCTACTGGCTTGGGGCCGGATATATATCTTCCTCTAACTACATCAGAGTAAGAACCCCGTTGCGTCCCGAGAGGGCCGTAACACATACATCATCAAATGACAATTGAGGCGTGTGAAGGAGAAAGTCGGGAAGGAAAATTAATCTTTATGAGAAGAGGATGTAAGGTAAGGTAAGGAAATGATGAGGTGAAAGCGCCAGGCCAGTATGAATATATAACACTTGGAAGGGACATTAGGATGGGCTGGGATGTGAGGACGGAGTGAAGGAACGGTGCTCAATCACTTGGACCTTCGGGAATCGAACAGAAAACATACTTTATAGACATCATAAATTTCAATAAAATTAAACAAAGTGAACTGTACGAAGTTATTAAGGTTTATCTGGGAGATATTCTACTTAGTATTTATTTAATCAACAAGTAATTTGTTTTCATTGGTTGTTTATGGACATACAAGTAATTATGGTAATATTATAGTAATAGTTCAGGTAATTATGGTAATATTAATATTATAGCAATAGTTCAGGTAATTATGGTAATATTATAGTAATAGTTCAGGTAATTATGGTAATATTATAGTAATAGTTCAGGTAATTATGGTAATATTATAGTAATAGTTCAGGTAATTATGGTAATATTATAGTAATAGTTCAGGTAATTATGGTAATATTATAGTAATAGTTCAGGTAATTATGGTAATATTATAGTAATAGTTCAGGTAATTATGGTAGTATTATAGTATTCGTGAAGGTAATTATCCTGTTGTTGTCAATATCTTACGACAGTTAAAATGTTTTTGATTACATAACTTTATTGACTCAAGAAATTAAAGAATCGTGAATGAAAACCTGACTGAAGTTAAAACTTGTCATATTCATGTCCAAAATACACAGATTTAAAACGAACGCACACAGACATGTTGTTAGTGTTGCAACGCTCAGGAACGGCATGTTTTCGGTGTTGCAACACAGGAATAAGGTGTTGAGAGTCTTGCAACACTGAAATAAGAAGTTATAAGTGTTGGAACACAAGAAGGAGGTGTTGCGAGTGTTGCAAAACAGAACTTGTTGTGAGTGTTGAGCAAAATTTATCAATTTTGTGAGTGCAAAAACAACCACTGCGCCACGGGGATTGTTATTAAAGTTATAGTTAAGGTAATTATGGTCAATTCCTTTCAATATGTTACGGCATTTTACATATTTTTCGTTATATTTCTTTACTGATGCTAGAGAGGAAAGAATCCTGAATGACAACCTTGCTGTAAATGACAGTCCAAATATAGAGAAGGAAAAATACACAGACATAACACGAGTGCAAATGTGAGTGTTGCAACGTAAAGGACATGTTATGAGTGTTACATCACAGGAATGAAGTGTTGTGAGTGTTGCAACACAGGAATGAAGTGTTGTGAGTGTTGCAACACAGGAATGAAGTGTTGTGAGTGTTATATCACACGAATGAAGTGTTGTGAGTGTTACATCACAGGCATGAAGTGTTGTGAGTGTTGCAACACAGGAATGAAGTGTTGTGAGTGTTACATCACAAGAATGAAGTGTTGTGAGTGTTACATCACAGGAATGAAGTGTTGTGAGTGTTACATCACAGGAATGAAGTGTTGTGAGTGTTGCAACACAGGAATGAAGTGTTGTGAGTGTTATATCACACGAATGAAGTGTTGTAAGTGTTGCAACACAGGAATGAAGTGTTGTGAGTGTTACATCACAGGAATGAAGTGTTGTGAGTGTTACATCACAGGAATGAAGTGTTGTGAGTGTTGCAACACAGAAATATCAAATTGTGAGTGTTGCAAAATATAAATAACGTGTTGTGAGTGATGCAACACCGAAATAAAATATTGTGATTGTTCAACTGCAGAAATAAAAAAAATATTGTTTTGCAACAAAGAAAATAACGTATTTTGAGAGTTATAACCCAGAATAATGTATTGTGAGTACTGCAATACAGTAATAACATGTTGTAGGTGTCACAACGTTGCAACACAAGAATAACGTGTTGTGAGTGTTGCACCAGTATGGAATAATTTATTGTAACACATAATTACCGTGTTGTGAGTGAGTGTTGCATCATATTTTTTTCTGTGATGCAAAACTCACAACACGTTATTTCTGTCCTGAAATACTTGCTATACTTTATTTCTTAGTTGTAATGCAGACAACAAGTTATTTATGTTTTGCAACACAATGTTATTGTTGTATTGCAACACTCACAATGTTATTGTTGTATTGCAACACTCACAATGTTATTGTTGTATTGCAACACTCACAATGTTATTGTTGTATTGCAACACTCACAATGTATTTGTTGTATTGCAACACTCACAATGTTATTGTTGTATTGCAACACACACAATGTTATTGTTGTATTGCAACACTCACAATGTTATTGTTGTATTGCAACACTCACAATGTTATTGTTGTATTGCAACACTCACAATGTTATTGTTGTATTGCAACACTCACAATGTTATTGTTGTATTGCAACACTCACAATGTTATTGTTGTATTGCAACACTCACAATGTTATTGTTGTATTGCAACACTCACAATGTTATTGTTGTATTGCAACACACACAATGTTATTGTTGTATTGCAACACTCACAATGTTATTGTTGTATTGCAACACTCACAATGTTATTGTTGTATTGCAACACACACAATGTTATTGTTGTATTGCAACACTCACAATGTTATTGTTGTATTGCAACACTCACAATGTTATTGTTGTATTGCAACACTCACAATGTTATTGTTGTATTGCAACACTCACAATGTTATTGTTGTATTGCAACACTCACAATGTTATTGTTGTATTGCAACACTCACAATGTTATTGTTGTATTGCAACACTCACAATGTTATTGTTGTATTGCAACACTCACAATGTTATTGTTGTATTGCAACACTCACAATGTTATTGTTGTATTGCAACACTCACAATGTTATTGTTGTATTGCAACACTCACAATGTTATTGTTGTATTGCAACACTCACAATGTTATTGTTGTATTGCAACACTCACAATGTTATTGTTGTATTGCAACACTCACAATGTTATTGTTGTATTGCAACACTCACAATGTTATTGTTGTATTGCAACACTCACAATGTTATTGTTGTATTGCAACACTCACAATGTTATTGTTGTATTGCAACACTCACAACATATTATTACTATTTTATAATATTATAATAATAATATATATTATAATATGTGAAAGTTGCTGGAATCGATATATAAAACGTGATTAAAAATATAAAATATGATTAAATAGATGACAAATATTATTGAACTAACACTAAAGTATCTTGTAGCCAATATATGGAAAAAAGGAAGACTAAACCGAGAGTTCGAACTCTCAGCAGTTAACACCCCGGTGTTAACACCCTGAACACCCCGGTGTTAACACCCTGAACACCCCGGTGTTAACACCCCGAACACCCCGGTGTTAACACCCTGAACACCCCGGTGTTAACACCCCCGAACACCTCGGTGTTAACACCCTGAACACCCCATTGTTAACACCCCGAACACCCCAGTGTTAACACCCTGAACACCCCGGTGTTAACACCCAGAACACCCCGGTGTTAACACCCTGAACACCCCGGTGTTAACTCCCTGAACACCCCGGTGTTAACACCCAAAAAAAGTATTCCTCCAGAGGGACATGACGAGGGAGGAGAGGGCCATGGCGGCAGAAGCAAGGAAGAAGCGCAGGGCGAGAGGGGAAAACCAGGAAACCACAGCTCCCAACACATCACCCCCAGAGGCGAGGGGGGAACCCACAACCAGCTACCCAGTAACACCAGCGGGGAGGGCAACCCCACCACCCTCCTCTGCATAAAAAAAAACCCTTTCCTTCCTGTCCTCCCGCCCCGTTCACCCCATACCCTCCCTGTCCTTCCCCCGTCACTTGACCCCCCACCCCTCATCCCAGTATCCTCTGCAACCCTGGTATCCACCTCACAAATCCTCACACCCATGGCACAGCTTCCTCCACCAGCAGAACATTCACCAAGGAGGAGATTTGAGAAGGGACAGAAGAAAGTGAGCCTCAAGGCAATGTACACTAACATAGACAGTATGACAAATAAAGCAAATGAACTTGGAGAATGGGTATTAGAGGAAAACCCAGACATAATAGCTCTCACAGAAACAAAGCTGACGAAAACAATAACAAATGCAGTGTTCCCACAGGACTATTATGTTATGAGGAAAGAGAGAGAAGGGAGAGGTGGGGGTGGTGTAGCTCTGCTGGTAAGAAAAGGCTGGGATTTTGAGGAGTTGGTAGTTCAGGGATGTGAAGGTTTCAGTGACTACATAATAGGAACAATAACAACTGGAGGGCAAAAAATTATAGTTGTAGTCATATATAATCCGCCACCAAATGACAGACGACCCAGACAGGAATATGATAGAAACAATATGGCCACTATTAACATAATGGAGAGTGCAGCTTCTGTTGCTGGCAGGAATGGATCTGGACTACTAATCATGGGAGACTTCAACCATGGGAAGATAGATTGGGAGAACAGAGACCCTGCATGGAGGACCAGAAACATGGAGAGCTAAGCTGCTGGACGTGGCAACAAGAAACTTTCTAAGCCAGCACATCAAGGATCCAACAAGAATGAGAGAAGAGGATGAACCAGCAATGCTTGATCTGATATTTACCCTAAATGAGTGGGATATAAGGGAAGTCAAGATGGAAGCGCCCTTGGGAATGAGTGATCACAGTGTATTGAACTTTGAGTACCTGGTAGAGCTAGGAATTATCCCCCCCAAAAAAGAACTAGGAAACATTAGGCTGGCATACCGAAAGGGAAATTATGAGGAGATGAGAAGCTTCCTTAGGGAAATACCTTGGGACACAGACCTCAGAGCTAAGTCTGTACAAGATATGATGGACTATGTCACCCAAAAGTGTCAGGAGGCAGTAAGCAGATACATTCCGGCCCAAAAGGAAAAATCCGAGAAGCAAAAGAAGAACCCAGGGTATAATAGGGCATGTATGGAAGCAAAGAAACTGAACAAAAGGGCGTGGAGGAACTTCCGGAATAACAGAACACTAGAAAGCAGAGAGAGATACCAGAGAACCAGGAATGAGTATGTCAGGGTGAGAAGAGAAGCAGAGAAAAGTTATGAAAATGATATAGCAAACAAAGCCAAGACCGAACCAAAGCTACTCCACAGTCATATCAGAAGGAAAACAACAGTGAAAGAACAGGTATTGAAACTTAGAACAGGCGAGGACAGGTATACAGAGAATGACAAAGAGGTGTGTGATGAATTCAACAAGAGGTTCCAAGAGTTCTTCACAACAGGACAAGGTGAGGTCACTGTGCTAGGAGAAAGGGAAGTAAACCAGGCGGCCTTGGAAGAGTTTGAAATTACGAGAGAAGAGGTCAAGAGACACCTGCTGGACCTGGATGTTAGAAAGGCTGTTGGTCCAGACGGGATCTCGCCATGGGTACTGAAAGAGTGTGCAGAGGCACTTTGCTTGCCACTCTCCATAGTGTATAGTAAGTCACTGGAGACGGGAGACCTGCCAGAAATATGGAAGACGGCGAATGTGGTCCCAATATACAAAAGGGGCGACAGGCAAGAGGCACTGAACTACAGGCCAGTGTCCTTGACTTGTATACCATGCAAGGTGATGGAGAAGATCGTGAGAAAAAACCTGGTAGCACATCTGGAGAGAAGGGACTTCGTGACAAATCGACAACATGGGTTCAGGGAGGGTAAATCTTGCCTGACTGGCTTAATAGAATTCTATGACCAGGTAACACAGATTAAGCAAGAAAGAGAGGGCTGGGCGGACTGCATTTTCTTGGATTGTCGGAAAGCCTTTGACACAGTACCGCATAAGAGGCTGGTACATAAGCTGGAGAGACAGGCAGGTGTAACTGGTAAGGTGCTCCAGTGGATAAGGGAGTACCTAAGCAATAGGAAGCAGAGAGTTACGGTGAGGGGTGAGACCTCCGATTGGCGTGAAGTCACCAGTGGAGTCCCACAGGGCTCTGTACTAGGTCCTATCTTGTTTCTGATATATGTAAATGATCTCCCGGAGGGTATAGATTCATTTCTCTCAATGTTTGCGGACGATGCCAAAATTATGAGAAGGATTAAGACAGAAGAGGACTGTTTGAGGCTTCAAGAAGACCTAGACAAACTGCAGGAATGGTCGAACAAGTGGTTGTTAGAGTTTAACCCAACCAAATGTAATGTAATGAAGATAGGTGTAGGGAGCAGGAGGCCAAATACAAGGTATTATCTGGGAGAGGAAATTCTTCAGGAGTCAGAGAAGGAAAAAGACTTGGGAGTTGATATCACGCCAGACCTGTCTCCTGCAGCACATATCAAGAGGATAACATCAGCTGCATATGCCAGGCTGGCCAACATACGAACGGCATTCAGAAATTTGCGTAAAGAATCATTCAGAACTTTGTATACCACATATGTCAGGCCAATCCTGGAGTATGCAGCCCCAGCATGGAGTCGATATCGAGTCAAGGATAAGACTAAACTGGAAAAGGTTCAAAGATTTGCCACCAGACTAGTACCCGAGCTGAGAGGTATGAGCTACGAGGAGAGACTACGGGAATTAAACCTCACTTCGCTGGAAGACATTAGAGTTAGGGGGGACATGATCACCGCATTCAAGATTCTCAAGGGAATTGATAGGGTAGATAAAGACAGGCTATTTAACACAAGGGGCACACACACAAGGGGACACAGGTGGAAACTGAGCGCCCAAGTGAGCCACAGAGATATTAGAGAGAACTTTTTTAGTGTCAGAGTGGTTGACAAATGGAGTGCATTAGGAAGTGATGTGGTGGAGGCTGACTCCATACACAGTTTCAAGTGTAGATATGATAGAGCCCAATAGGCTCAGGAATCTGTACACCTGTTGATTGACGGGTGAGAGGCGGGACCAAAGAGCCAGAGCTCAACCCCCGCAAGCACAACTAGGTGAGTACCCGAACATCTCGGTGTTAACACCCTGAACACCCCTCGAAGGGGCCTCGTAGCCTGGTGGGTAGCGCGCAGGACTCGTAATTCTGTGGCGCGGGTTCGATTCCCGCACGAGGCAGAAACAAATGGGCAAAGTTTCTTTCACCCTGAATGCTCCTGTTATCTAGCAGTAAATAGGTACCTGGGAGTTAGTCAGCTGTCACGGGCTGCTTCCAGGGGGTGGAGGCCTGGTCGAGGACCGGGCCGCGGGGACACTAAAGCCCCAAAATCATTTCAAGATAACCTCAAGATAACCCCGGTGTTAACACCCTGAACACCCCGGTGTTAACACCCTGAACACCCCGGTGTTAACACCCTGAACATCCCGGTGTTAACACCCTGAACACCCCAGTGTTAACACCCCGGTGTTAACACCCTGAACACCCCAGTGTTAACACCCCGAACACCCCGGTGTTAACACCCCCGAACACCGGGTGTTAACACCCTGAACACCCCGGTGTTAACACCCTTAACACCGGGTCCGACCTCCCAGTCTGGCCACGACTCTTCCTGCTTAATGAAGAACTCAACAGTCATACATTCATCCACTTCATCATACATCATCAACTGACAACTGAGGCGTGAGAAGACAAAATCAGGAAGGAAAAGTCTCTGAGGAAGCGAGGTAAGGTAAGGTAATTATGAGGTGAAAGTACTAGGCCTGTATGATTATATAGCACTTGGAAGGGATATTAAGATCATCTGGGATATATAAGGACGAAGTGAAGGAATGGAAAGCTAACACTTGGACCATCGGGGATCGAACGCGGACCTTGCAAGAATCGAGAGGACGGAGTGGAGAAACGGTGCCCAAGCACTGGGACCATCGGGGATCGAACACAAACGTATTTTATAAGCAGCACAGATCTAATAAATTTCAGCAAACTGAAGTGTACACAGTTGTTCTCACCAGTTCTTTAAGGTTTATCAATTAGTTATTGAACTTAGTTAATGAATCAATATTAAAGTTATGCTTATCAGTTAGTTATTGAACTATGCCTGGAACCCGTAGGTGCGGGACTCTGAAGTCCTCCTCCTTGGGCTCTAGCAGCCCCAGGCTCTGCTTCAGGAGGCTGGGGTCGTTCTTGCCCTTGCTGGGGTGGTTCTTCTCCGGCCCCGACCACGGCGGTCTCCGGGTTATGAGTCCCTTCACCAGTTTCCAGGTCAACTCCGGAGTTCACAGTTCCTGCGACGGCGCTGGAACCAATCATATTGGCGTTTGCCTTTCCATTGGAGACTTTCGGCGCCGTGGAGAGGGGGGACCTGCTGCATGGTTGACAGCTTCTCCCCCGTATCAACCTACCCTGGCTTTGTGCCCTGGAGAGGCCACTCCAGACCGACAACCAGAGCGCAACTCCATAGACTCCTGAGACTGATCAATGTCTGCTACTACTACGACTAGAAGATATAGGTAATAATATATATGTAATAGTATTAGTTAACACAAAAACTATATATTGGAGGAACTCTACAACCTGTAATAAGAAGTCTTTTACTTTGAATGTAACCAATGTTGTAACTCTTTTTGTGTAATGAAATTTTAAATAAAATATAATGACAAAATAAAAAAATATAGGGATGGTATGAAAAGACAATATATAAGTGTGCGCGGGTGCCCCACAACGCTTCCCCGGATGCTGCATGTCGTCTTCTTCGAGGTCGAGGGTCCCTACAAACGCAACCAAAGATGGTAACCCCTATATATTTATATAACCTATATCTATAAAATAGAATGTTTATCCGAGGATGGTGACCAGACACTTGGTGGGACTTGCCTCGCCCAGCTTTCCAAGATGAGTCATGTTGGGTAGGGGAGCGTCATAGCCTAGTCGGTGTCCGCCGAATTGTAATACTTTAAGAAATATCGGCAATTATATTAATAGCAAACCTAAGACAACCGTGCAGTAATAACATCTATGTAGGAGAAATCCACAAGGGCCGTGACGAGAGTTCGAAGCTACATCCGAGAGCATCCCAGACGCTGCCTTAATCGACTGAGCTACGACATGGTAAAAGAATTGCAACCAGAAGTTCTACTGACCTTACTTGGATCCTGCAGCCTCTTTGAGACAAAAACCAGGATTTTACACAATTCCCCCCATGCACCCGAGCTCTGTCAATAAGCCATTCTACCTCTTTACAAAATGAAGTAAGAGCGAAGAGGTAGAACGGCTTATTGACAGAGCTCGGGTGCATGGGGGGATTTGTGTAAAATCCTGGTTTGTGTCTCGGAGAGGCTGCAGGATCCAACTAAGGTCAGTAGAACTTCTGGTTGCAATTCCTTTACCATGTCGTAGCTCAGTCGATTAAGGCAGCGTCTGGGATCCTCTCGGACGTAGGTTTGAACCCTCGTCACGGCCCTTGTAGATTTGTTCATATGATGCATCACGCTATTGTGATTTCTGTCTGTAATCTATGTAGGAGCTTATGATATATTAATAGCAGTGCTTATAAGCAACACATCCATCCTCCATCGTACATATATTGATGTAATGAACAATTGGATAGCAGAATTTGGTATTATTGAATTTGGATAAACCGGCAAAGGTTTTGTCAAATCAAATCAAATGTTTATTCAGGTAAAGTACATACATACAAGGTGAGACACAAATATGTTGTGGGATTTATAGATAGAGCTTGTACATACAACGTCTAAAGCCACTATTACGCCAAGCGTTTTGGGCAAGGTTGGCCCGAACCTTTGTATTTGTTTCTCATAAATCCTAACGTAACTTACCATCCAAGGTCTAATTCTAATACATGCTAACTGAGGCCAAATGTGGGAACCGACCTGTGAGATTTATATTTATTTGATTTATATGAATTTATATAGAATTTATATTTACGTTAATTTGTATACTTCGATAGCAATTTGTATGATCATAAGTGGACTGTATTTCTACAATAATCTCACAAATCGATCCTCTACATATTAGGGGGGTTTATATTGAATTTATATATATGCAGCCAATCAAACTACAGTATTAGACTACATACATTGAAGAGGTTCCTTATCTTATTGTACAGCCGGCCTTAGTCCACCAGGTATAACCAGGATGTAGACACCAAATTATCCTCTTTGAGGTAGCTTCCATCACCCAGTAACTGGTACACAATGCATGCTTCCTCGTCTTGACCTGTCAAAAGGGCGCTAGCTGTAAAGCCAGAATCCTAATATATGACAGCTATATCAGAGAAAACACTGTACAAGGAATCATAAAGACCTGGCTTAATTACCTTTAGTATGAGGCGATCTCGTGATCTAACCGGCACACCCTATCTAATGACATTAATGGCCACAAATGATAGATAAATGGGTTTCGACAGAACACTTAACTTGTATTTGTTGACAGCGTGTTGATGATGGTACACCTTTGGTTTCCATAACACTTCGTCCAAGTAAAATTAACAGGAGCCGAAATGCTCCCAGCGCCTCTGGTCTAAGTACGATAACAATAGCTGACCACTCCCTCACAACTGACGCTACTGGCCTACATTGTCCAGATGACAGTAAGTGATAGAAGGGTCACATTTACTCTATTTTAATTCTGATAATTAAGTTAATTTATATGAGATGTTTTTATGATGGTAAAGTCCAAAGACTAATGTATTTAAGAATAATTCCCACCATAATAGGTGGTGAATTTATAATAGTATGTGGTAATGATATTCCGTTTTCTATAGACGGTAATTCCACTACATGTTACATTTTCTATGGGTTAACTTGTTTATACAACGCAGCAGCAATATTATCTGCCTGCATGTAATATTAAATGATGTCGGATTTTCCGACATAATTCCCCAGGGGGCTGCTCACGGGTCGAAGTCCTATTTAGAACAGACGAACACCGATACTCCTCCTTCGAATTATTAGATTAATTTGATGTTAGTAGTTAGTAATCACACATTTGTGCGTCTGTTCGTACAGGACGGATGTCCCGTACTAGAGTTGCAGGGGTTAGAAGTCTAATGCGATTTCATTTCCCTGTTAACTCTTGAAAGGCTAATATTCAAGCCTAATTACATATTATTTAACCCAGAAGACTAAATGTGATCAAGTACTACAGTCAAGTATGATTCAGGGACTGCAGTGAGATCAGTGACATTAGATATAACTTGAAGTTTGTTCAGGTAACTGGTCACTGATATATAAACACTGAGGCCCATGGATTACATCTTGATTAAATAATAAATGTATCAAATCAGTCATCAGATTTATTGGGGTTTAATTCAGTTAATTGATTCAGAGGATTGAATAGCTCATCATTAAAGTAAAATATGGTTCTGAGACTGCAGTGGGTTCAGTGACACTGGTCGCAGTGACTTGTAGCTGTTTTAGGCTACTGTTCACTGATTTGCCACTGAGGCCTCATGAACTCATCTTCAGCTTTAAATGATGATACTAACATCAACCTCTGTTGGTATAGTCAGCTGTAATCTCCTTAGTATAATGCTACTGGAGAAATATAATCAGCTGACAAATTTAGATTTCTACTGGTATTGTTTATCTGCAGCCATAGGTCTCCTCAGGCTTGATACTGGGCCTGAGAGTAATTTACCTCCTGCAGATTTTAACATGGTTATGCCCTGATATTTAGTAGGGCTACCGATGAATCGATGGCAATAGTCTGTCCCTACAAGGAGACCGAAGTCGGTGAGGTGATCAGACTTAATATTATCTGCCAATTTTATTCCTCTATTTCTCAGGAATTTGGCTGTTGCTCTCAGACCTTGAACTTGTAGGTCTACTGGTATTTTGTCCACCACAATGGCTTGTACTCTACAGACGTACCTGCCTATACGTACTGATGGTTGTACCACCTGGTAGACTTGAGGTCCTGCATCTGTTACAAACCCTGAGATATTGAATGACATCTGGGCTACAGGCCTTAATTGTAGTTCATCTGCCAGCCTTTTAGTGACAAATGTTCTCTGGGATCCTTGGTCAAACAACCCACGGGTATGGACCTTGGCCCTGTTATTCAGGATGGTAATTTGGGCAGTAGGCAAAGTCGTATTACCTTTAGACTTTGCCGATTGGACACTCTTTGTTTGTTGCACTTTGCAGTACTGTACTGTGGTGGGAATGCAATCTTCCACCTTGGGTCTTGAATACGTTAATTTCGTATATTTGCACAGTGCTGCATGGTGCCTACCTCTTCTACACCTGTTACAGGTGTTGAATTGGGTATCACAATAGTCTATGTTGTGTAACTTGAGACACCTTGAACATCTCCCTAATTCCTGGAGTCGCTCAATACGAGTGTCTCTGGTTGGATAATTAGCACAACAGTATGTTGAATGTTTCTTTTTGGAGAACATACATGTCCCCCAGCCTACTGCACGTTTGGAAGTTACCGGTTTGGGTGAACTAGTAACAGTAGGCTTGGAGGATTCTGCTGCATTGTCAGATTTTCTGCAACTTGATGTTAGAGTAATTGACTGACGTTTATTTGGGGTAGTTGTTTTACCCTTTAATTGACTATTATTTTCTATTTCTGAAGGCTTGCATGAGGCTTTAACTTTCTCATTTGCTCGTCGTTTGTTTATGATGGAATGTAAACCTTCAGTGATGTCCTGTACTGTCAGGATGGTGTTATGTTGATGTGCATATAATTCATCTAGTATATCTCTGGACAATTTTCGTTGAAGGACTACTTTGGTCATCCATTCACTAGTAGTTATATCAGCCTTAAGACTGAATGTTCTTAGTAGTGACTCAAACTCCATGCTGAAGGATTGTAATGAGTCAGCAGTCTGATCAGGTTGAGGTAAGTCCAACAATTGTAGTACTAGATGTATGACAGTTTTCTCATTGCCAGCATTATCCCTAGGAAGCTGGACTGGGAAATTAGTGCTGTCGCTATTTTCATTTACATTTTCTACTACTGGTTCAGCTTCACCTCTAGCTTGGAGGCATGTTAACTTAGTAGCCTCAGGTATTGGGTTTTCAGAATCCACAGAGACTGTGGATAAATTGTCTGAGAACTGCTTAATTTCTGGTGGTATAATATTGGGTGAAGCTGTAGTGGGTGAAGCTTTACTGGGTGAAGCTTTATCCTTGTTGATTAAAGGATCTAATCTGGCTTGACATTTATTCTCAAAAAGATCCAGATCATCCATAACATTATCTACTTTATTTGATGTACTGACTAATTGTTCTGATTCAATTATCCTGTGTAAATGTTCCAACCTGCCTTGAGTTTCTTCTTCATATTGTGCTAGGTCAGACAGGAATTGTTCCACATCTTCAACTACTACGTCGTCGTGGACTTGATTTTGGTAAGATTTCCTATTTGCTTTCAATATATGCAATTGGGTTTGAATCTGTAATAGTGGTATTTTCAACCGACGATAATTAATTACAGGCTCATATAACAACTGTTCATATTGGTCGAGATCTCTTGTCAGTTGACGTTTGCTTGCTACTAAAGCACACTTTGCTTTCTGTGGCTTAGTCATGGTGACTTGTTAATTGGGCACCACTGGCTCATAAATTGTGAGCAAGTACTAATGGTAGCCTAGGGTAAATTTCTGCACTCGCTAGGCTGTAATCCTACCTCTACTAGAGGTTAGCACTTAAAATTAATACACATTATATATATACAATCATACACACTAATGATTTGAGTGATAAACCAGTGTCACTGGAAGTACCTTTAGGTTAGCTCTTCTATATCACCCTAGGATGGAATACACTAATTAATCACTCAAAGGTGTAATGATCATAAGTAAATTATTATATATACAACTCAACTCGAGTTGATAAAAATTACACCCAAAATAGGGTCTGCACCATTCATTAATGGTGCTAGGTTGTTCAATATAGTACAACTAGACTATGGTAATAATGGGACTAGGATGAACAATAAATAGTTCAACTAGTCAATGGTAATATCCTACCCTGTTGTGGGTTGGCAATTGGTAAATATTATACTGTGATCACTAGTGCAATATATATTAAATAATTCTCTATTTTGGAGAAATAATATACACAATTATTGATAATAGCCTCTTAATTAGCCTCTATGAAACTTCTAATATTATCTAGAAGTATTAAATATTATTAGTGACCTCGCGAAATAAAGTCCACAAAATTCGTGGATAATCTCTCGCGAAATTTAACACCATGAAATCCGTGAACAATCTCGCGACACAGCCACTAATTTGGCTGGCTTCAATATTAGCGCAGTCATTTCACAGAATAACACGCCACCAAATCTGTGGGTGTGCATGAAACCGCTGATGAGGCTGATCTGAACTGAGCGGGGCTCGTGAACTCGCTCGAGGCAACGCCGCCGTCTTTGACTGCTGGCTTTGTATAAATCACACTGCACTAGTATATTTAATGAATCCACTGGTTAACTGGTTCATCCGGTACTAAGATGACCAAATGTGGGTTCAAAGGACCAAATAATCCAGTTCCGAAGGTCCAAATAATTCGGTTTCGAAGGACCAAATAATGTGGGAACCGACCTGTGAGATTTATATATATTTGATTTATATGAATTTATGTAGAATTTATATTTACATTAATTTGTATACTTCGATAGCAATTTGTATGATGATAAGTGGACTGTATTTCTGCAATAATCTCACAAATCGATCCTTTACACATTAGGGGGGGTTTATATTGAATTTATATATATGCAGCCAATCAAACTACAGTATTAGACTACATACATTGAAGAGGTTCCTTATCTTATTGTGCAGCAGGCCTTAGTCCACCAGGTATAACCAGGATGTAGACACCAAATTATCCTCTTTGAGGTAGCTTCCATCACCCAGTATCTGGTACACAAAGCATGCTTCCTCGTCTTGACCTGTCAAAAGGGCGCTAGCTGTAAAGCCAGAATCCTAATATATGACAGCTATATCAGAGAAAAGACTGTACAAGGAACCATAAAGACCTGGCTTAATTACCTTTAGTATGAGGCGATCTCGTGATCTAACCCGCTCACCCTATCTAATGACATTAATGGCCACAAATGATAGATAAATTTGTTTTGGCAGAACACTTAACTTGTATTTGTTGACAGCGTGTTGATGACGGTACACCTTTGGTTTCCATAACACTTCGTCCAAGTAAAATTAACAGGAGCCGAAATGCTCCCGTGCGCCTCTGGTCTAAGTACAATAACAATGGCTGACCACTCCCTCACAACTGACGCTACTGGCCTACATTGTCCAGATGACAGTAAGTGATAGAAGGGTCACATTTACTCTATTTTAATTCTGATAATTAAGTTAATTTATATGAGATGTTTTTATGATGGTAAAGTCCAAAGACTAATGTATTTAAGAATAATTCCCACCATAATAGGTGGTGAATTTATAATAGTATGTGGTAATGATATTCCGTTTTCTATAGACGGTAATTCCACTACATGTTACATTTTCTATGGGTTAACTTGTTTATACAACGCAGCAGCAATATTATCTGCCTGCATGTAATATTAAATGGTGTCAGATTTTCCGACACCAAATATAGTACATATATATGTTATACTAGGCCTAGGAATATATCTGTTTGGTTTTAGCTGTATTTTTTCCCGACTATAAGGTGAATAGTACCAAATTCTACTATGTAATTGTCCATTACGTCAATATTTAATTTATATGTACGATGCTCTACATAGTTACAAAATGTACAGGAGGATGGATTGCTATCATTAAAGATAAAAACATTTCTTTTGGTTTGTTATGGTAGGAAAAATTTAGACTGTAGCAGAGCGTAGTTTCGATCTACGGACCTCTAGTGGGATTATGGGCCCAGCACGCTTCCACTGCGCCACTCTGCTCCACAATGCATAGTTATATGACTCAATATTAATAATTAGTATAATGTAGTATTAGCAAATTACAAATTGGTATAAGTTTTATGATTTAATAAATATTGTCAATGTTCTTTGTTATTAATTTTAGCTCTTTGAAGGGAAGGGAAGGGAACTATCAGGGGGGGAAAGCGCCAAGCCATTACAACTATATAGCACTGGGAAGGGGTCAGGATAAGGATTTGGGATGGGACGGAGGAAAGGAATGGTACTCAACCACTTGCTCGGTCGGGGATTGAACGCCGACCTGCAAGAAGCGAGACCATCGCTCTACCGTCCGACCCAAGTGGTCGGACACTTTGAGTTTATTTCAATAGGTTATGAAAACAAACATTTAAAAAGTCAAATGTTTCCGCCCGGGATCGAACCGGGGACCTTGCGCGTGTGAGGCGCACGTGATAACCACTACACTACGGAAACCTGAAGTATAGCGACCTGTTATTATATGGACCAAATCCGGTTAATTGCTACCAAAGATGCACATAGTTTTTCTTCAGCGATATAATATGATCAAAACACATTGCTTGAGTAATTATATAAATTAAACAAGGTTTAATAACGAAAATAGAGAGAAAATCCTGTTTTATGTGTGTACGGGGTGTATCATGTCACGATAACATGAGAGGTTTAGTTTAGTTTAGTTCACTTATTATGCACCCCATACCCATCTTGTGGGAGGTAGAAGGAGTTACAGAAGCACATAATGGGCTCAGGGACTGAACCCCACAATTCACTTAGTTAAGCAAGTTCAAATCTTGATAACTAGTTACAAAATTCAGTATAAGTCGTCACATCATAAATGGGTTCGTGATTGACCACAAGTACGGTTTCTAAATTAAGCAACTGACATGTGGAGAGCTAGTGTCACAATTTTTTTTTTTTTTTTTTTTAGATATATACAAGAGTTGTTACATTCTTGTACAGTCACTAGTACGCGTAGCGTTTCGGGCAGGTCCCTGGAATACGATCCCCTGCCGCGAAGAATCGTTTTTTCATCCAAGTACACATTTTACTGTTGCCTTAAACAGAGGCTACAGTTAAGGAATTGCGGCCAGTAAATCCTCCCCGGCCAGGATACGAACCCATGACATAGCGCTCGCTGGAACGCCAGAACCCCCCTCCAGTGGGCAGCGGTGGATAGCAGATCATTTTGAATTAAATATTTACACATCTCTGGAACATTTAATTTGGTATAGGAAGCAGAAGGAAGTGATATTAGGGTCTCAGAGTGCGGAAGCAGGTGTTTTTAAGGGTTCAGAGAAAGGGAGCGAGCGGGAAAAAGCAGGAAAAACTGATTTTAGGGCTTCAGGAAGCAAAAGGAAGTGTTTTTAAGGCTTCAGAGAGCGGGAGGAAATAGGAGGAAGTATTTTTAGGGATTCGGAGAGCGGAAGGAATTGTTATTAGGGCTTCAGAGAGCGGGAGCGAGTGGCAGGAAGTAGGAGAAATAATTTGTAAGGCTTCAGAGAGCGATTGATTGATGAAGATTAAGCCACTCAAAAGGTGGCACGAGCATGAATAGCCCGTAAGTAGTGGCCCTTTTGAGCCATCACCAGTATCAAAAGCTGATACTGGATATCTGTGGAGGTGCGAATGCACCCTGCATGACGGGAGATGTCTCCCTTATGAATGTGTTAAGATGAAGATGAAGCCACCCAAAAGGTGGCACGGGCATGAATAGCTCGTAAGTGGTGGCCCTTTTGAGCCATTACCAGTATCAAGAGCTGATACTGGAGATCTGTGGAGGTGCGACTGCACCCTGCGTGACAGGAGATGTCTCCCGTGAGAGAGCGAGAGGGAATATTTTTAAGGCTTCAGAGAGCGGGAGGAAGTGGGAGGTAGCAGAAGGAAATATTAATAGGGTTTCAGAGATCGGGAACGAGCAGGAGGAAGTATTTTTATGGGTTCAGAGAGTGGTAGGAAGTGTTACTAGCGCTTCAGAGAGCGGGAGGAAGCAGGAGGAAGTGTTTTTAGGGCTTTCGATGGCGGGAAGGAGCGGTAAGAAGCAGGAGGAAATATTTGTAAGGTTTTAGAGAGCGTAGCCTCCGTAACACAGTTCGGTTAGCGTACAAATGTTTCTCGCTGTAGGGCTCTCACCATGTCAGTTGCTTAATTTAGAAACTGTACTTGTTGGCGGTCTCGAGCCCGTTGTTGATGTGATGATGTGCATTGAATTTTGTAACTCTCTCAGCAAGATTAACTTGCTCAGGTAAATGAATTGTGGGGTTCAGTCCCTATGAGCCCATTATGTGCCTCTGTAACTCTTTCCACTACCGCCCAAAGGACAGGTATGGGGTGCATATTAATTGAACTAAACTATAAACAAGGTCGAGGGAGGGGGAAGACGTACCGTGCGCGCTCCGTTAAAATCGTGACATTAACCGGGATTCTTAGGACTACTACCGTGGATTACTGATTACGGACATAACAAAGTGCATAGTGACCCGCTGGAAAAAATTGAAAATAGTCATTAACAATAGAACTTTGTGTTAAATAGAGAATAAACGGGAGACCATGTGTGAGCCAGTGAACGAGGCTTTGTGTACATGCGTGTATTAGGGAAAAAAATAGTGAACGGTGATTCGTGGAACAGTGATGTGGAACGGGTATCACAACAACATATAAGTTGGAAGTGAATATTATAAATATAGAATACTAGAAATATAGAATAGTGGCAAGAGGCGGCATCAGTGGTTATAAATCGGGTAACTGGAAACTGGTGACATCAACCTGGGACAACAAGAGGTCACCTGTACCGACCGGGGACCAGCTTCGCACCCTACGCTAAGTACCTGCCATAAAGTTTGAACAAAATAACATACATAATATTACAAATATACGGTATACATATAATATTATAAATATTAAACATATAAATATATATACATATAATTTTATAAAGAGTTAAAAGGACTGACATCAACAAGTGATCCATACAGTGACTCTCAAATACAACGTGTCAACTGTACAGCCTCTGAGACCCTCACTCTCGACCGTGCGATAAATACTGACCATACAGTAGAACAAATAAACATATATCTTGTTACAAATATACAATATACATATAATATTATAAATATATAGATATATACAACAAAACAAGGCAAAATGGGAGTAAATAAACAAATTTGTGGCCACTGTAACAACTCCTTAAAGACGAAGGTAACGGGAATTGAATGTTATATCTGTAAGACTAGATTCCATTCGGCTTGTACAGGAGTGAGTAACACTACGGCACTGAGAGCTGGCCACTTGCTCTGGGTGTGTAAAAACGACCTGCCAGCTTGGAATATCTTAAAAAACCTTCTAGATAACATGACGCATGATCGGAAAACATCATTCATTGGAAGCCTATCAGCCATCCAGGAGTGGGAAAGGAACAACAATTCTAATATACAAGGGGCGGAGGCTATAGTCAGGGAAGAAACTGAGGCTGAAACTCAGGAAGTTGTAAACTCTGACTCAGTAGGCCAGGATGTAGATGACAGTAAACTAGAAAGTGTACCAGACAGCACTGACAGCTCGATAGGTACAGACACTACGACGGTTCCCGATAGAGCAATTCAGAACAGAAGGACAGACTTATGCAAATTTTATGCAAAGGGCATATGCAGACATAGATATGCTGGTAATAAGAAAGGATTCGAATGCAGTTACCAACATCCCAAAAAATGTTTAAATATGCTTAGGAAAGGTGAGTGTCGATTTGGATCAACATGTAGGTTTTTCCATCCTGACATGTGCCAAACCTCACTGGAGGACAGAAAATGCTATGACCTCAGCTGCCCACACTTTCACGTGAAAGGCACGGAACGCTACATAAAGAGTGGCAAACAGGATAATGAATTTGGAGGAAACTATAAATTTTTTTATACCAGACCAACAGAGAATTCAAAAGGAGCAGCATGGAGAGTGTATGAAACTGGATGCCAGATCCACTTGCATTCCAGAATTACAGATACAATTACCCACCGAAAGGGAACTACAACTACGACAGACAACTGCCCTACAACATTCAGTACTGGTCAGAACAAACTCATTATGTCCACGCATAATGGGCTTGCCGAAAAAGTCTCCCATCCAAACTATCACTAATAGAGTAACCTCATTCATCTTTGCCAACATACAAGGACTGAAAACAAGAACAAACAACAAAGTACAGTTCATAAATGGCCTCCTCACGGAGTCAAATGCAGTATTTGGAGCTTTCACAGAAACCTATGCAGGGGAATTGTTGGACAGTGAGATCTGGATTCCAGGATATAACCTATACAGGTGTGATAGGAAAATTAGGTCACATGGAGGAGTGGGTCTGTATATTAAGGAAGACCTTGTATGCTTCTAAACGTTACAAATGAGGTGGTAGAGGTACTGGGATTAAAAATAGAGAAAATAAATTTAGTGATTATTCTAATATACAAACCGCCAGATGCAACGGCTGAGGAATTCACAGAACAGATAAGCAAAATAGAGAATAGCCTTGATAATTTGGAGAACCCGATACCTGATATTATCTTCCGAGGTGACTTCAACTTGCCTAGTCTCAGGTGGAAAATAGCAAACAATAATATTATACCAGGAAATCTATCAGGACCTAACCAACCACAGATTAGAGAACTACTTAGATTCTGTGACAAATTTTCACTCAATCAGCAGATATCGGAGCCAACGAGAAATGAAAATATTCTAGATCTGGTCTTTACGAACAATGAAGACATTATCAGAGACATTACGATATCAGATACCACATGCTCAGATCACAAGCTCATTGAAGTGCAAGCGACCATCAATACTCAGAATAGACCTAAAACGTTGATAAAGCGAGAGGGGCTATTCAGTAAATTCAATTTTAATAATAAAAGGATAGCCTGGGAGATAATAAACAGGGAACTTACAAACATTCCATAGGGGACTGTTCTAAGTAATACAAGTCCTACAGAAGGAATATAAAGCTGTCAAGCTGTCATTGCAATCAATCCTTTATTGTTTCTGCTGTATTGTGCCTACCAATTTGTTGTCAACTACCATTTTAAGCCTGTCATTGCAATCAATCTTAGCTACCTATGTGCTTTAATATACTGTACCTACAATTTTCTCTCATCTTCTTTTTTTTTTTTTTTTTTTTTTCATTTCATGTAATCTGTTATCATTTTTTTGTCTATAAATTTTGCAAGTATTTACCTCCTTAAAATTTTCTTAGATTAAGGACCTGCCCGAAACGCTGCGCGTGCTAGTGGCTTTACAAGACTGTAATTACCATATTTGTATCCTCACATTCCTTATGTACATTCTTGTATATGCATAAATAAATAAATAAATAAATAAATAAATAAATAAAAACTGACTTCAGAAGCGTATCAAGTCTGTCTGAAACATGTTCCTTTGAGGAAAGCCAGAAAGAGATCTAACGTAGAAAGAGAACGCAGACGACACTATAAACACAGAAAAAAAATAACGGAACTGCTTATGCAGACACGAATTTCCCGTCAAAGAAGGAATAATTTAAATAGGGACATTGAAGAAATCGAGCGGAAATTGAAACACTCATATGAAACTGAAGAAAGGCAGTTAGAACAGAAAGCAATTCAGGAAATAAAGAAAAATCCAAAATATTTCTTCTCATATGCGAAATCAAAAGCAAAAACCACTGCCAGTATTGGACCTATTTGTACAAGTGAAGGTTCATACACGGAGGATGACAAAGAAATTAGTGAAATCCTAAAAAAGCAGTATGAGGACATGTTTAGCACTCCAATAAACAACATGAAGGTGGAAGATCCAGACGATTTCTTTATGCGGGATATTCAAACCCCTGTAAATATAACTGATATAAACACGAGCGCACTAAATTTTGAAAGAGAAATTGAAAACATGCCCATGCACTCGGCCCCAGGTCCAGACTCATGGAATTCAATATTTATAAAGAAATGCCAAGTGCCGGTAGCACAGGCACTCAGTATAGTGTGGAGGAAGAGCTTGGACACGGGGGAGATACCAGATGCACTTAAAGTAGCAGACATAGCCCCTCTACACAAGGGAGGGAGCAAAGCATTGGCAAAGAATTATAGACCAGTTGCACTAACATCGCACATCATAAAAGTATTTGAGAGAGTGATTAGGAGTCAGGTCACCAATTTCATGGAGACCAATGACCTTCACAACCCAGGCCAACATGGATTTCGAGCGGGAAGATCGTACAGCTACTTGAGCACTACGACAAAGTCACTGAGGCATTAGAAGAAAAACAGAATGCTGATGTGATATACACGGACTTCGCAAAGGCTTTCGATAAATGTGACCATGGCGTGATAGCACACAAAATGAAGTCAATGGGAATAACCGGTAAAGTAGGACGCTGGATACTCAGTTTTCTATCAAACAGACTCAGCGAGTAACAGTCAACCATATAAAATCTAGTCCAAGTGCAGTTAAAAGCTCTGTACCTCATGGTACAGTTCTTGCACCGCTGCTTTTCCTTATTCTCATATCAGATATAGACAAAAATACAAGTCACAGCTTCGTATCGTCCTTTGCAGATGACACAAAAATCAGTATGAAAATTACCTCGGCTGAAGACATTGAAAAACTTCAAGCTGATATTAATAAAGTTTTCGACTGGGCATCAGAAAATAACATGATGTTTAACAGTGATAAATTCCAGGTACTCAGGTACGGTAAAAATGAGGACCTTAAACATAATACAGAGTACAAAACACAATCAAATGTACCCATAGTAGGAAAACAGCATGTAAAGGATTTGGGAATAATAATGTCTGACGACCTAACGTTTAAGGAGCATAATCAAGCAAATATTCCGACAGCCAGAAAAATGATAGGATGGATTACGAGAACTTTCAAATCCAGGGATCCCATCACAATGGTTGTACTCTTCAAGTCACTTGTGTTGTCCCGTCTTGAGTACTGCTCAGTACTCACTTCCCCCTTCAGAGCAGGAGAGATTGCTGAAATTGAGGGAATACAGAGAACATATACGGCACGCATAGACGCAATAAAGCACCTAAATTATTGGGATCGTCTCAAAACCCTCCAAATGTACTCACTAGAAAGAAGACGAGAGAGTTATCAAATAATATACACCTGGAAGATACTGGAGAGCCAAGTACCAAATCTACACAGTAAAATAACAACGTACTGGAGTGAACGATATGGAAGAAAATGTAGAATAGAACCAGTGAAGAGCAGAGGTGCCATAGGCACAATCAGGGAACACTGTATAAACATCAGAGGTCCGCGGTTGTTCAACATCCTCCCAGCAAGCATAAGAAATATTGCCGGAACAACCGTGGACATTTTCATGAGGAAACTAGATTTATTCCTCCAAGGAGTGCCGGACCAACCGGGCTGTGGTGGGTATGTGGGCCTGCAGGCCGCTCCAAGCAACAGCCTAGTGGATCAAACTCTCACAAGTCAAGCCTGGCCTCGGGCCGGGCGGACGTACTGCTATGTACTTACATTTGTAATGAAAAAAAAACATTATTAATACATTAAAAAAATTTCGTAGCAGAGCGTAGTTTCGATCTACGGACCTCTGGGTTATGGGCCCAGCACGCTTCCACTGCGCCACTCTGCTGCTCATATTATTTGGATGATACATTTTATACGTCTTTTATAAAATTATAATTGGTAATATTTTCTTCATAAATAAAAGTACCAGTGTTTCTGCGCAGTAACGCTCCAGTATGTACGGATTTTATTTTTATTTTATTTATTTATATATTCAAGAGTTCTTACATTCTTGTACAGCCTGTATATTCTTGTACGCGTAGCGTTTCGGGTAAGTCCTCAATCCTATGTTCCCTGAAATACGACTCCGCGAAGAATTGTTTTTACAACCAAGTACCCATTTTACTGTTGAATTAAACAGAGGTTACAGTTAAGGATTTGCGCCCAGTAAATCCTCCCCGGCCAGGATACAAACTCAGGACAAAGCGCTCGCGGAACGCCAGGCGAGCGTCTTACCACGACGCCAAGGAGACATCCCATGCGTCATCTTGCGCATGGGATGCATACATCATGGTAACTGTGCGCAGCTAGCTGCGTATGACATACATCATAGCACAGCCAGCTGCGTATGACATACATCATAGCACAGCCAGCTGCGTATGACATACATCATAGCACAGCCAGCTGCGTATGACATACATCATAGCACAGCCAGCTGTGTATGACATACATCATAGCACAGCCAGCTGTGTATGACATACATCATAGCACAGCCAGCTGTGTATGACATACATCATAGTACAGCCAGCTGTGTATGACATACATCATAGTACAGCCAGCTGCGTATGACATACATCATAGTACAGCCAGCTGTGTATGACATACATCATAGCACAGCCAGCTGCGTATGACACACATCATAGCACAGCCAGCTGTGTATGACATACATCATAGCACAGCCAGCTGCGTATGACATACATCATAGTACAGCCAGCTGCGTATGACATACATCATAGCATGGGTATGTGATCACTGCTGCACACGATGGGTATGGGTTCACTACCACTCATGAACAGGACATGTATTGGAGGCACTAACGCTCACAGGATAGGTATACATGGGGTCTACAGGATAAGTATGGGATCCACTCAGCCCTGGAGGCTGATCTGTCGTGTTTGTTGAGGTCTATAGCAACTCTTCTTGCATGTAAACATTCCAAGCATAAGAATTATATTTTGTGTCTGGACCTAGATTCATCAGTCAGTTACGCAAGTACTTACGAACATGTTATCTCAATCTCTGGCGACTTTACACATATTAAACAGTTAATGAGCTCCGAAGGACTGGGAGGCAGTTTATAATTATATTATTATAATATTATTTTCTAAATTGTTGTGTTATGCCGCCAAAACTCGGCATATAGATGTTCAACCCGTCCTCATAATAGAACGGCGCCTTTTGACGAATACTCTTCCCGAGACCAACAATTGTCGTACTAGAAAATGGTAGCGGCTCATGAAACTGCAGCCCATCCTCTTGTGTTGGTAGTACTTATAGTAACGATGAGGACCAAAGTTAATATATCGACGTACAATGCAATTACAAAGTAGAAATCTGTACTGTACACGCTATCTGAGACCCAATATCGTACTTATGTCTGCTATACTAGAGCAAGGAATATATACATTTTTTTAGCTTTATTTTTTCAGACTATGAAGTGATTAGTACTATATACTTCACTTCCGATTATAAAGAGTCTATAATTAAGACTATAATTAAGAATTCAGTCTATAAAGTGATCAGTAAGTTACTATTATGTAATGACTTAGTACGTCAACGTTTGTACTATGGAGCATATACAACAACTACTGTGTAAACAGGAGGATGGGTCGCGACGTTGACATACTGTGCCGTTCTCTGTTGTGTTAGGATAAGGTCACTTACGCGCGAGAGTTTGTTGACGTTGGCAGACTTGAGGAGGACGGGCTGGATCACGGGGCCAAGTGTGACATCGCTGTCAAGTGTGTTATGTCGCTCTTGTCTGAGGTCAACCCCTAGAGTTGGCCTAAATAACCGCCCCCGGGTGGGCTCGAACCACCAACCTTTCGGTTAACAACCGAACGCGCTAACCAATTGTGCCACGGAGGCTCCAGGAACGTACTAAACAAATTTGTAATAAGGAGGAACTACTTAGATATCGAAGTGTAATAATTATCTGAGTTTACTTGAGAGATACTAATAGTTGCCTCGATGAGGACAGGAGGCCGGCGGCTTGTCGAAGGTCCCCCCATTTGCCTTGATGTTCTTTTCCTGATGATGATAATTCCTATAGTGTCCTAATGCCTAAAGTAACCTTGTGTCTAGCGGTCACGACGGAGACGGGAAGCCGGCAGCTTGTCAGTGGTTCCTCCATTTTTCCTAAGTTTCCTCCCTTTATTTCTCCCTAATTTTCCTCCTTTCCCCCCACAAAAAAGAGTAACAACAACAAAAAAGACTCTGGGGTTGGAGTCCCTGTGCCTTCTTGTACCAACTTCGAGGTTAACTCCGGAGCTGGAGCCCCCTCGGAGGCAGTTCCTTGTTGCCTTCAACCTCGTTCTGACAGTTCCTGCGACGGCTGCTGGAACCTATCTTATTGGCGTTTGCCTTTCCAATGGAGACGTTCTGTGCTGTGGAGAGGGGAACCTGCTGCATGGGTGACAGCTTCTCCCCCGTATCGAACCTACCCTGGCTTCTGCGCCCTGAGAGGCCACTCCAGACCGACAACCAGAGCGCAACATCCATAGTCTCCTGAGACATGATGGACGCCTACTACTTGGATGGTCCACCAGTGTTTACATTCTTGTAAAGCCACTAGCAAGTATAGCGTTCTCGGGCAGGTCCTGTATCCTAATACAGGCTAAGGTCCTAAGATTAATATTAATCTTAATTATAACTCCGGAATACGACCCGTCAGATAAGTTTCACTGCTGGGTGAAGAGAGGTAGTAAAGTTAAGGATTGGAACCTAGTCAATCCTCCCCGGCCAGGATACGAACCCAGACTAAATTATTCGCGAAGTGCGGGGACTAGTGTTTCACCACTGCTCCACGGGGACTGCATGCACGGGGACCAGTCATTGAAAGTTGCACAACAATTGGGAACTCTAATAAGAAAGTCAACTTTATTTTCAAGGAAAATAAAGTTATTGAACTGTAAACATCTCTGGTGCGGCCACATTTGGACTGCTGTATCAAGCATAGAGGCCTCAGCTTCAGAACATATCTGCTGTGGAGAAAGTACAACACAGAGCGACAAAAAGCATCTCAGAACTATATCGGCTCCCATACCAGGAACGGTTGAGGGCCCCAGGACTAACACAGCAAGCCAGACGGGGCATGGTGGCTCCCATACCAGGAACGGTTGAGGGCCCCAGGACTAACACAGCAAGCCAGACGTGGCATGGTGGCTCCCATACCAGGAACGGTTGAGGGCCCCAGGACTAACACAGCAAGCCAGACGGGGCATGGTGGCTCCCATACCAGGAACGGTTGAGGGCCCCAGGACTAACACAGCAAGCCAGACGGGGCATGGTGGCTCCCATACCAGGAACGGTTGAGGGCCCCAGGACTAACACAGCAAGCCAGACGGGGCATGGTGGCTCCCATACCAGGAACGGTTGAGGGCCCCAGGACTAACACAGCAAGCCAGACGGGGCATGGTGGCTCCCATACCAGGAACGGTTGAGGGCCCCAGGACTAACACAGCAAGCCAGACGGGGCATGGCGGCTCCCATACCAGGAACGGTTGAGGGCCCCAGGACTAACACAGCAAGCCAGACGGGGCATGGTGGCTCCCATACCAGGAACGGTTGAGGGCCCCAGGACTAACACAGCAAGCCAGACGTGGCATGGTGGCTCCCATACCAGGAACGGTTGAGGGCCCCAGGACTAACACAGCAAGCCAGACGGGGCATGGCGGCTCCCATACCAGGAACGGTTGAGGGCCCCAGGACTAACACAGCAAGCCAGACGGGGCATGGTGGCTCCCATACCAGGAACGGTTGAGGGCCCCAGGACTAACACAGCAAGCCAGACGGGGCATGGTGGCTCCCATACCAGGAACGGTTGAGGGCCCCAGGACTAACACAGCAAGCCAGACGGGGCATGGCGGCTCCCATACCAGGAACGGTTGAGGGCCCCAGGACTAACACAGCAAGCCAGACGG
Organism: Procambarus clarkii; assembly: GCF_040958095.1. Lineage (NCBI taxonomy): Eukaryota > Metazoa > Arthropoda > Malacostraca > Decapoda > Cambaridae > Procambarus > Procambarus clarkii. The sequence goes on from NC_091166.1 coordinate 1,833,085, forward strand.
GGCATGGTGGCTCCCATACCAGGAACGGTTGAGGGCCCCAGGACTAACACAGCAAGTCAGACGGGGCATGGTGGCTCCCATACTAGGAACGGTTGAGGGCCCCAGGACTAACACAGCAAGCCAGACGGGGCATGGTGGCTCCCATACCAGGAACGGTTGAGGGCCCCAGGACTAACACAGCAAGCCAGACGGGGCATGGTGGCTCCCATACCAGGAACGGTTGAGGGCCCCAGGACTAACACAGCAAGCCAGACGGGGCATGGTGGCTCCCATACCAGGAACGGTTGAGGGCCCCAGGACTAACACAGCAAGCCAGACGTGGCATGGTGGCTCCCATACCAGGAACGGTTGAGGGCCCCAGGACTAACACAGCAAGCCAGACGGGGCATGGTGGCTCCCATACCAGGAACGGTTGAGGGCCCCAGGACTAACACAGCAAGCCAGACGGGGCATGGTGGCTCCCATACCAGGAACGGTTGAGGGCCCCAGGACTAACACAGCAAGCCAGACGTGGCATGGTGGCTCCCATACCAGGAACGGTTGAGGGCCCCAGGACTAACACAGCAAGCCAGACGGGGCATGGTGGCTCCCATAGAAACTTATAAAATACTGAACAAATTGGAGGATTTAGTGAATGCAGACCACTTGTTTAAAAGGTCGCATGTAACATAAATAAAGCAACAGCTTAATCAAGCTCAACAGGTTACCATCACACCCCCTCCATCCATCTACACAATTCTAGTATCACCTAGATATTGGTACTGGTAATGGCTCGAAAGAGCCTCCTCTTACGGGCTATTCATACCCGTGTCACCTTTAGGAAGGCTTAATCTTTATCAATCGATCGAGTCAAAATATAAGAGAAAAAACGTTTTTCCATCCATAGGGCTATAGACCCCCTGGAACAGCCTACCTGCCAATGCCTTAAACCCCACCACTGACGATGGGAGTATTATAGGCGATTTTCTTTATTTATAAAATAAACACAAAATGTACAAAAAAGGAGAGAATAACATTATATAAACATAGAGCATGAAAAAGACATGAAGGAGAAAAACACAGAGCACACGGAACCCAGAACACCATACAGTATACAGAACCCTGTATGGTATACAGAACCCCGTACAGTATACAGAACCCCGTACAGTATACAGAACAGCATACAGTATATACAACCCCATACAGTATACAAAACCCCGTACAGTATACAGAACAGCATACAGTATATACAACCCCATACAGTATACAAAACCCCGTACAGTATACAGATCAGCGTACAATATACAGAACCCTGTACAGTATATAGAACAGTGTACAGTATACAGAACAGTATACAGTATAGACAACAGTGTACAGTATACAGAACAGTGTACAATATACAGAAGAGTTTACAGTATTCAGAACAGCGTACAGTATACAGAACAGTTTACAGTATTCAGAACAGTGTACAATATACAGAACAGTTTACAGTATTCAGAACAGTGTACAGTATACAGAACAGTTTACCGTATACAGAACAGTGTACAATATACAGAACAGTTTACAGTATACAGAACAGTTTACAGTATTCAGAACTGTGTACAGTATACAGAACAGTTCACAGTATACAGAACAGTGTACAATATACAGAACAGTTCACAGTATACAGAACAGTGTACAGTATACAATATACAGAACAGTGTACAGTATACAGAACAGTGTACAGTATACAGAACCTCGTACAGTAAGTACAAATACCAATACCAACATCTGGACCAACATAACCTCTCCGCTTACTTCAGGGATTACCATTGTTAGCACAACAGACCATTACCCCGCATTTCTCCTAACCAACATTTTAATAAACCACCTCTGGATACATGAAAGATAAGCTTTAGGCTGCACAATGAAACTTCTATAGGCAATTTTATAGCTGCTGCTGCTAATGTCAACTGGGAGTCCGAATTAGGTAACATATGGGACATCAACCTAGCAGTGCAATCATTTCTTCAAAAAACTCTCAGCCTTTATAACACCCACTGTCCTATGTTAACGAAACAAGTCACAACTAAAAGGTTAAATAATCCTTGGCTTACAAAGGGAATACTTAAATCTATTGATAAAAAACATGACTTTGAGAAGATGTATAGGTTAGGACTCGTCTCCAAAGAATTTTCAAAGAATTACTCATCATTGCTATCTAAAATAATTAGAAGAGCCAAAATTAAATACTACGAAGATAAATTTACCCACACAAAGGACAACATTAAGACAACATGGAGCACAATTTCACAAATATTGGGATCAAAAAGGATTTTATATAACAAACCAATACTCCTTTCAAATAACGATGGTCTGCTTTCAGCCTCTGATAGTGCTATTGAATTCGATAGGTTTTTCTCATCCATTGGGTCATCCCTTGCTAATGATATTCCATCTTCCACGACTAATGTTCAGGACTATCTTACAGGTAACTATCCACAGTCTCTGTACCTAATGCCTGCTAATTCCACTGATGTTAATGAGATAATCCTTTCCCCTAAAACCAAGTCTAGTGCCCTTGAGGAGATACCAACTCTAATTTACTAAAAAGCCTCCAGATCTTTAGCTCCTGCCATTGCATTACTTTACAACAAGTCACTTGAACTCCAAACCTTTCTAGATATTCTAAAAAAAAGCGAGAGTAACCCCAGTCTATAAATGTGGTGATCTCACTGATGTCAACAACTTCAGATCTATATCACCTCTGCCAAACTTGTCAAAAATATTTGAAAAACTAATCTGCAAGCAGCTTTACTCTTATCTAGCCAAACACAATATACAGTATTTAGCTCGCGTCAATATGGCTTCATATTCCCCAAAAAAACACTAACGGTGCACTTGTGCACTTATTAGTATGATTAACTTGATACATGCAGCTCTTGATAAAAAGGAGTTCCCTGTTGGGTTATTTGTGGACCTGCGTAAGGGTTTTGACACTGTCAATCACCAAAACCTTCTTCTTAAATTACATCATATTGAGTCAGAGGTCACTCCCTGCAATACCTTCAATCTTACCTTACTGACAGGCTCCAATATGTTTCTGTGAATAATTCAATTTCTCCCACCCTACCCTTCAACATTGGTGTTCCTCAGGGCAGCATACTTGGCCCTCTCCTCTTTCTCATCTACATTAATGACCTTCCAAATGCCTCCCAACATCTCAAACCAATTCTATTTGCTGACGACACAACCTTCATTTACTCCAGTTCTGACCCCCTTGCTCTAAATGTCACAGTGAATACTGAACTAAATAAAGACCATCTCTGGCTAACTGCCAACAAACTCACTCGCAACATTGACAAAACTTTCTATATTTTGTTTGGCAATAAATCAATCCTCAAATTAAATTCATCTCAGGATAAACAATATCCAAATTTGTAACAAAGTAGATGGCAAATTCCTGGGTGTTCTCATAGAACGAAAGCCGAATTTCCAGGGACACATTCTAAATATTTCAAAAAAGTTTCTAAAACTGTTGGCATTCTTTCTAAGATCAGATACCTCGCCATGGCCTGGTGATTCTCTATTACTCTCTCATCTATCCTTATCTCAATTATGGTCTCTGTGCTTGGGGTTCTACTACACAAAATCACTTACGCCCTCTAATTATTCAACACAAAGCTGCTATTAGAACAATATCTAACTCTGGCCCCAGACAGCACTCGGTACCCTTACTCAAATCTTTAAATATGATAGATATTAAGTCACTGCACATCCTCTCATGTGTACTCAATATATTTAAAACTCTAAACTGCAATGTCAATCCTGAACTTAGAAGCTTCCTAGAAGGTTGTAACAGAACTCATGGGGATCACACCAAAAACCAATACCTATTTGATATTCCAAGAGTGCGACTTAACCAAACTAGAAATGCTCTACAATTCAAGGGACCCACAATATGGAATGACCTTCCCAATCATGTCAAAGACTGTACCTCTCTCAACCACTTTAAGAGTAAAACCAAGTACTACCTAATTAACTCCATGTAACCTACCTTACCCCCTAAATGTCAACCCATGTCGTGCTATTTTTTTTAAACAAAGTTGTTCACAACTTGTACAATTGCTGATTTCTGCCATGTTCCCCCCCCCCCCTTTTTTTATTTCTTTTTTCAACATAATTTATACCTGATCCCAATTACTATTTAATTTTATTCTAAAAAAAATTCCTCCATACCTTGTCCAAAACGCTATGCGTACTAGTGGCTCTAGGTTTTGTATGTACTAGCTCTATTTATAAACCCAACATTATGTTCGTAAATCAACTATGTATGTACTTTCCTGAATAAAATTTACTCTAGTAACTTTACCAGTAACAGAAGACAAATGACCCTGCCAACGGGCAAGGATTGAGGAATGAATAACTGGGTAGAAGTTGCAATAGAGGATACCGTTACGGGAGATGGCACAAGTGTGGAGAGCCTCCTTAGCGGCAGCGTCACCATGCTCATTTAAGGACACGCCAATATGGCTGGGAACCCAGCAAAACTACACTGTCTTCAATCTACTAGAGACAAGAAACAGCCAATGTTGAGTTTCGACTACTACAGGATGGACTGGATTAAAGCACTCCAGAGCCATGAGGGCACTGTGAGTGTCAACTACAACAACAAAGGAGAGTTGACAGTGAGAAAGCAGTGACGAAGGACATACAAAATAGCATAAAGTTCTGCCATGAAGATGCTAGTCTCCGGAGGCAGGCGACACATATAGGTGTTGTCAGGAAAAACAACAGAGTAGCCTACACCGTCGGCAGACTTAGACCCTTCTGTACTTAGATTTAGACCCAGACTTTACTCCTCTTACCCCCCCCCCCTGTAGGAGGGGTAACGCTTTAGTCACGTGAGTCAAAGTTTTACAAAACTGAGGAAAGGGGACCCTTCAAAGGGGCAAGGACGGAACGACATGAAGAGAAATATTGGAAACACGAACCGAAAGAGAATCTTGTATGCGAGACAATCGTACAGAAAGAGGTAAGTGGTGAAATGGAACAGGGGACCACAGGAGAAGTAAAGGTCAAAGTACGACATTAACGAGAGTAAGAGACTGATCAAGGTAGGGAAGACAGTAGCGATCATGTTGATCCTGTAGAGACAGGACGCCAGTTTGGGCGTTAGCGATCACAGGCTTAAGGTAGGAGTCGAAAGATAGGCACCAGATCTGAGGAGCACCCCAGTATGGTGCAGAGCATCCAAACGGTGAAGAGTAGAAGAAGTAGACGAGTAAGCAGGGCAACCATAATCGAGTTTAGACAGTAATAGAGAGGAATGTAGAAAGAGGAGCATGCGCCTATCCGCTCCCCAAGAAGTATGAGACAAGACCTTACATCAGTTATGGGCCTTAGAGCGTTCAACTCGGAGGTAAGAGATATAGGTTGACCAAGACAAACAAGTGTCAAAGATTAACCTCAAAAGATTATCAGAATCTTTGTACACAAGGGGATGACAATAAAGCGACAAAGGGGGATGAAGAACGACCTGCTTCAAAGTAAAAGTCATAGCACAAGTTTTAGTTGCAAAGAACTTGAAGCCATGATTGGTGGCCCAAGACGACACGGCATCAATCATAAGTTAAAGCCGTCGTTGAAGGAAAGGCGAGTCATCACCTCGACAGCAGAGGGTAAGATCATCAACATGATCTTACTGAATGCTGAGAAGATGCCAGAGGGAAGGGAGGAAAGAAGACCATTGAGGGCAACCAGAAAAAGAGTAGTCCTCAGAACATTACCTTGGGGCACACCATCGTACAGCCGAAAAAAGGCACAGAGAGTGGTACCAAACCTCACTCTAAAGGAACGACCAGAGAGAAAGCTTCTGTGGGATATCTGGGCTTGACTCAATTTATTTAATTATTAAATTAATGAAATCAATTACGAAGGACCACCCACTTTTAAGAAAAGAGGGAAACTAATAAAAAGTGATCATTAGAAACACAAGGAAGAACCAGTGTCTATGGATAAATATTAGAAAGTATAATCACTTAAATAATTAATGGGCTGTATAGTTAATTAACTAAAGTCAAAGCCTCAAACACCTACATTGGGGGGGGGGGGTATTGCTAGAACTTCATATACGTCTAGGAACTAGTGTGGTTCGTGCACCAGTTCATTGTTTGATAAATAATATTGTGACCAAAATATTAGAAAATCAATAGGCGATTACCACCAGAAATTATAAAGATTATTAGCATTAGAAAGCAATCATCTAAATAAACACATATTATCTCCAGTGTACATGATGAGTATTCAATTTGATAGAATCATGAACAAATAGCAAAAATTAGAGTAATTAAATGTGTACAAAAAGTCTTAGCTTTAAGACGATTTCTATGATATCATTCACGCCTCGTCCTGCTGATCTCAGGATTTCCACGTAGAAGCCCTTAGAGGTGAATAACACGAATGTAGGTAACAGCTCGTTGACTCCTCACATACGAGCTGTAATTTAAGGGATATTACGTAGCATTGAACTAGGCTACTTAAATCTCAATATTCATGAAATATAAAATAAAAATTAGTGCGGTACTAACGTTGGATTTTTTGTAGTCGTTCGATATAACGACAGGCTGCCCACGACATATACAATCTCTAATGATGCATCAAAAAAGAACTATATACTTATCGAAAGGTGCAAATTATGCTGAAGCCTGCCGGTATCGCGTCTCGGTCTCAAACTTCCACAATGTCGTACACGTGGTTGATAGCTTGGCTTGAATATCGACGCGTTATTAGTTGACAGATCACGTAGAAGAATAATTATTCATTCTGGGTTGAGTATCAGTGTAATTCTTGCTGATAATCCCAACGTCATGTGTCTCTGACTCTGACGCCACGACCTTTGTTGCTCAATTCCGCAACACGAGTTCACCACTCCTGGACACAATGGCGTCTCTTCCCTCTTCAACCCGCGTCCCCGCATTCACCACAGAAATTATTTATCACGAATAATATTATTTCGCACAATTGTGGCTGAAAGACTTTAATAAAGACTGGGTTGTAATTCTAGGGATTTAAATATTATTACTTTCTCGTCTCATGGTGGTAAACAAGAAATGGAGAAGATTTTAGTTTTCTCCATGGCATTCACGCGTGACAGTAAATTTCTTACTTGATAACAATTGTAACTAAAAACTCTCGATTTAGAATTATCTGGAAGTTATGTTATCCATAAATAATTATCACACGGAATACTGATGATTTTAGAGAATCACATTCAATTCTCTAACACACTGGCTATAAATGTGTTTAACTAGATATAATCTGACGCAATACTGGTGCTTGGTTTCGTAAGAATTCCAGTATCCATATGCAGATATAATAGTTAGTTTATGTGAACATTACTGTTAGTAAGTTTTAGTAACTACTGTAATTAGTATATTTTAATACTGATTTATTATAATACAATAGTATTGTATTAGTGTTGGAAATTTCCAACAGCTTCGGAGGAAGAGAGGGAGATTACCACGAAGGCTAAAAGAACGAAGTTGGGACAGACTATGGTATCTCCTGGTGGAGTCATATGCCTTTTCCAGGTAAAAAAGGACAACAACAACGGAGGTCTTTGCAACAAAAGCAGTACGAATATGGACCACCAAGTTCACCAAGACATCAGTCAAGCTGCAGTACTTGCAAAAGCCAAATTGAGAAGTGGAGAGCTGGTGATAGTGTTCCAAGAACCACATCAGACAAACATTGACCACACATTCAAAGAGTTTGCAGATGCAACTTGTGAGGGCAATGGGTCAGAAGTCCTTAAGTGATGTCCTTAGAGACCTTGGTTTCCGAAAAGGAAGAACAACTGCCTCGAGCCAGTCCTCAGGGACTGACGACGACTCCCAGATACGGTTATACAGATTCAGTAAATACTGAAACGCGCTTGGAGGGAGATGATGCAGCATCTCACAATGAATGCATCTGAGCCTTTTGACACTGCACATGTGAATTTAAGGGCACCATCTAATCTTGAGGTTCCTCGAGGTTATCTTGAGATGATTTCGGGGCTTAGCATACCCTCGACCAGGCCTCCTTTTTGTTACACACCCCCAGGAAGCAGCCCGTAGCAGTTGTCTAACTCCCCAGTACCTATTTACTGTTAGGTGAACAGGTGCATCAGGGTGAAAGAATCTCTGCCCCTTTGTTTCCACCTCCACCTGGAATCGAACCCAGAACCTCACGACTATGAATGCTGAGCGCTTTCCTCACAGCTGTCAGGCCCCCAAAGTTCAAAGTTAAAAAAAAATGCCCAAAGTTCCAGTACCTGACGCCTGACAGCTGGGTGGACAGCACTTCAGATTCGTAGTCCTGAGGTTCCGGGTTTGATCCACGGGTGGAGGCGGAGACAAATGGGCAAAATTGTTTCTTTCACCCTAATGCTCCTGTTACCTAGCAGTAAATAGGTACCTGGGAGTTAGACAGCTGCTACGGGCTGCTTCCTGGGGCATGTACATTAGTTGTATGTACAGTTTTGGCCAGGAAGTGAATGTCATATGCTGAAGATATTGAACACATGAGCACATTAGATATATGTACAGTTTTGACCAAAGGTTCACCTCAGTTACAGAGGAGACAGTCACGTGTGATATAAGACAATTAACAATATGTTTGTAACATGGTGTAACGGGAGTGTTGAGGAGAGTTCAAGAAGAGTACACTGAGGGGTTGTGGGTCCAGTCTCAGTTAATATCAATATTTGCCATCGTCATTTATTTGTATTAAATGTTCTATTTTTTTTACTTAGTTTATTTCCTACCTCTGCAGGTGTGAAAGTGAACCGAGAGTAATTAAAGCCCATCACTATTTCTCGAATACATATAGATACAAATCAGGATGGGAATAATCAAATTAGTGAGAAAATCCTTAGGAGCCGTGATGAGGATTCGAACCTATGTGGTGGGTATTCCCACGCACACACCCCAGACAATCAGGCCACGACATGGGAAAAGGACTGCAATCTGGAGTTCTGCTGAACACACGAGGGTTTCCTGAGGCTTCTACTGAAGCCGGACCAGGATTTTCACACAATCCCCCCCCCCCCCCCCATGCACTCTGACAAAGTGCAGGGGGGTAATCACATGTTAGTGTCATTACTCTGTGTATTAAAAGAGAATCATCAGAGGTAGAACATTCCTAGATGACAGCGAGAGTGCATGGGGAGGATTGTGTGAAAATCTCCCTAGAGTGCATGGGGGGAATTGTGTGAAAATCCCCCAGAGTGCATGCAGGGGATTGTGTGAAAATCCTGGTCAGGCTTCAGTGCCTCAGGAAACCCTCGTGTGTTCAGCAGAACTCCAGGTTGCAATCCTTTTCCATGTTGTGGCCTGATTGTCTGAGGTGTGTGTGTTGGACTACCAAACACATAGGTTGTTAGTGTGATTACTCGCTGTGAATCAAATTAGTATTGGTGAGGATTGCTAAATATGCCCTCGTACTGATTTTTTAGGCTTACGCTAATTTCTTTGTCGTCCTCTGTGCATGAACCTTTGTTTATAATAATAGGTCCAATACTGGAGGAGATTTTTATTACGATTTCACATACTTGAAATATTTTGGAGTGTTCTTTTTCTCTTGAATGACTTTCTGTTCTAATTTACAAGGCTTTACAAGAATGTAAAAACATCATTGCTATGTATTCTTATAAACCCAATACTTGTAAATAATAATAATAATTGTACAATAAATACTTGTACATAAATAAATAAATGGCATTTCTTCAATCTGGTATGGTTGGTGGACGTATGGTTGATGTGAGGCGTCACCAGGTGACTCTCTGGGTGTTACTGGCATCAGTGAAGTGCCAGAAGCTGAGTTTTCTTTCCTTCACAGTTGAGGGGAGGAACCAGTGGAGCTGGGGGTGCCCAAAGCCTCACAGGGACAACGACTATCCAAAGTGGACCTCTGGGCTCATATTGCTGCTCAGCAACGATAGCAGTGATTCTTGTTGACACTCCCAAGTTGGGTGAGAAAGAACTAAGAAATAATCCCCACCTGTTATGATATGAGGTTATGAACTCCCAATATATAACTCCCTTGAGTACTGCTCAGTACTCACTTCCCCCTTCAGAGCAGGAGAGATTGCTGAAATTGAGGGAATACAGAGAACATATACGGCACGCATATAGACGAGATAAAGCACCTAAATTATTGGGATGATCTCAAAGCTCTCCAAATGTACTCACTAGAAAGGAGACGAGAGAGATACCAAATAATATACACATGGAAAATACTGGAGGGACAGGTCCCAAATCTGCACAGTAAAATAACAACGTACTGGAGTGAACGACATGGAAGAAAATGCAGAATAGAACCAGTGAAGAGCAGAGGTGCCATGGTCACAATCAGAGAACACTGTATGAACATCAGAGGTCCACGGTTGTTCAACGTCCTACCAGCGAGCATCAGAAATATTACTGGAACAACCGTGGACATCTTCAAGAGGAAACTAGATTGTTTCCTTCAAGGAGTGCCGGACCAACCGGGCTGTGGTGGGTATGTGGGCCTGCGGGCCGCTCCAAGCAACAGCCTGGTGGACCAAACTCTCACAAGTCAAGTCTGGCCTCGGGTAGGGCTTGGGGAGTAGAAGAACTCCCAGAACCCCATCAGCCAGGTAGGTAGGTAGGGGTGTGTGTGTGTGTACTCACCTAGTTGTGTTTGCGGGGGTTGAGCTCTGGCTTTTTGGTCCCGCCTCTCAACCATCAATCAACAGGTGTACAGATTCCTGAGCCTATTGGGCTCTATCATATCTACACTTGAAACTGTGTATGGAGTCAGCCTCCACCACATCACTTCCTAATGCATTCCATTTGTCAACCACTCTGACACTAAAAAAGTTCTTTCTAATATCTCTGTGGCGCATTTGGGCACTCAGTTTCCACCTGTGACCCCTTGTGTTAAATAGCCTGTCTTTATCTACCCTATCAATTCCCTTCAGAATCTTGAATGTGGTGATCATGTCCCCCCTAACTCTTCTGTCTTCCAGCGAAATGAGGTTTAATTCCCCTAGTCTCTCCTCGTAGCTCATACCTCTCAGCTCGGGTACTAGTCTGGTGGCAAACCTTTGAACCTTTTCCAGTTTAGTCTTATCCTTGACTAGATTGACCTTCCCAACCATGTTAAAGACTGTACCTCTCTCAACCAGTTTAAGTTAAAAACGAAGCTATACCTAATAAATTCCCTGTAACCTACCTTACCCCTCTATTGTCAACCCATGTATGTTTTTTTTTTTTTTTTTTTTTTCAAATCAACACTGTTTGAATGTAATTTTCTGTAATAATTTGTAATTGTATTTGTGCTGCTTTTTCAACAATGTTCCCCCCTCTTTTACCTCTATTTTTATTTGTACTCAACGCATTTTTTTCTTTTTACCCATTAGTTTTAAGCTTTAGTCATTAGGGTTTTTCCTGCCCGAAACGCTTTGCGTAATAGTGGCTTTAGGCATTGTATGTACTAGCTCTATCTATAAAACCAACAAACTTTGTAAAATCTCTTTATGTATGTACCTTTACCTAAATAAAAATTATTATTATTATTATTATTATTATAGATACGGACTCCATGCTGGGGCTGCATACTCCAAGATTGGCCTGACATATGTGGTATACAAACTTCTGAATGATTCTTTACACAAGTTTCTGAACGCCGTTCATATGTTGGCCAGCCTGGCATATGCCGCTGATGTTATCCTCTTGATATGTGCTGCAGGAGACAGGTCTGGCGTGATATCAACCCCCAAGTCTTTTTCTTTCTCCGACTCTTGAAGAATTTCCTCTCCCAGATGATACCTTGTATCTGGCCTCCTGCTCCCTACACCTATCTTCATTACATTACATTTAGTTGGGTTAAACTCTAACAACCATTTGTTTGACCATTCCTTCAGCTTGTCTAGGTCTTCTTGAAACCTCAAACAGTCCTCTTCTTTTTTAATCCTTCTCATAATTTTGGCATCGTCCGCAAACATTGAGAGAAATGAATCGATACTCTCCGGAAGATCATTTACATATATCAGAAACAGGATAGGACTGAGTACAGAGCCTTGTGGGACTCCACTGGTGACTTCACGCCAATCGGAGGTCTCACCCCTCACCGTAACTCTCTGCTTCCTATTGCTTAGGTACTCCCATATCCACTGGAGCACCTTACCAGCTACACCTGCCTGTCTCTCCAGCTTATGTACCAGCCTCTTATGCGGTACTGTGCCAAAGGCTTTCCGACAATCCAAGAATATGCAGTCCGCCCAGCCCTCTCTTTCTTGCTTAATCTTTGTCACCTGATTGTAGAATTCTATCAAGCCTGTAAGGCAAGATTTACCCTCCCTGAACCCATGTTGGCGATTTGTCACGAAGTCCCTTCTCTCCAGATGTGTTACCAGGTTTTTTCTCACGATCTTCTCCATCACCTCTCATGGTATACAAGTCAAGGACACTGGCCAGTAGTTCAGTGTCTCTTGCCTGTCACCCTTTTTGTATATTGGGACCACATTTGCCGTCTTCCATATTTCTGGTAGGTCTCCCGTCTCGAGTGACTTACTATACACTATGGAGAGTGGCAAGCAAAGTGCCTCTGCACACTCTTTCAATATCTATAGTGAGATCCCGTCTGGACCAACAGCCTTTCTAACATCCAGATCCAACAGGTGTCTCTTGACCTCCTCTCTCGTAATTTCGAACTCTTCCAAGGCCGCCTGGTTTACCTCCCTTTCTCCTAGCACAGTGACCTCACCTTGTTCTATTGTGAAGACCTCCTGGAACCTCTTGTTGAGCTCTTCACACACCTCTTTGTCATTCTCTGTATACCTGTCCTCGCCTGTTCTAAGTTTCAATACCTGTTCTTTCACTGTTGTTTTCCTTCTGAACACACACACACACACACACACTGTGTGTGTGTGTGTGTATGTGTATATATATATATATATATATATATATATATATATATATATATATATATATATATATATATATATATATATATATATGTCGTACCTAGTAGCCAGAACTCACTTCTCAGCCTACTATGCAAGGCCCGATTTGCCTAATAAGCCAAGTTTTCATGAATTAATGTTTTTTCGTCTACCTAACCTACCTAACCTAACCTAACCTAGCTTTTTTTGGCTACCTAACCTAACCTTACCTATATATATAGGTTAGGTTAGGTTAGGTAGGGTTGGTTAGGTTCGGTCATATATCTACGTTAATTTTAACTCCAATAAAAAAAAATTGACCTCATACATAGTGAAAAGGGTAGCTTTATCATTTCATAAGAAAAAAATTATAGTAAATAAATTAATTCAGGAAAACTTGGCTTATTAGGCAAATCGGGCCTTGAATAGTAGGCTGATAAGTGAGTTCTGGCTACTAGGTACGACATATATATATATATATATATATATATATATATATATATATATATATATATATATATATATATATATATATATGTCGTACCTAGTAGCCAGAACTCACTTCTCAGCCTACTATTCAAGGCCCGATTTGCCTAATAAGCCTAGTTTTCCTGAATTAATATATTTACTATAATTTTTTTCTTATGAAATGATAAAGCAACCCTTTTCTCTATGTATGAGGTCAATTTTTTTTTATTGGAGTTAAAATTAACGTAGATATATGACCGAACCTAACCAACCCTACCTAACCTATATTTATAGGTAAGGTTAGGTTAGGTAGCCAAAAAAAGCTAGGTTAGGTTAGGTTAGGTAGGTTAGGTAGACGAAAAAACATTAATTCATGAAAACTTGGCTTATTAGGCAAATCGGGCCTTGAATAGTAGGCTGAGAAGTGCGTTCTGGCTATTAGGTACGACATATATATATATATATATATACACACTGTGTGTGTGTGTGTGTATGTATATATATATATATATATATATATATATATATATATATATATATATATATATATATATATATATATATATATATATATATATATATATATTCGTATATTTTGGTAGCAGTCTTTGCTGTAGACATATATTATTAAATATGACCGAAAAAGTAAGATTAATAATTCTAACACGAATTTTCTCGATCTTTCGTAGGTTTCTTTTCACTGTTTGTGGTAATTCAAATGTCAAAAAGGTTCGTTCAGTGTTCGGCAGGTAGGCTGCTCCATTATAACAATCTTTCTTTGTTTCAAATGTGTTCCATTTGTTTTGTATCTGTCATTTACGTCTCAATAATGGAGAAGCCTACCTTACATATACATTCAACAAACCATTATGACATTTTCCTTTCTTCAAATGTGTTAAATATTTATTTTTCATTTGTCTTATAGCAAAAGGTTCGTTCAGTGGTCGGCAGGTAGGATGCTCCATGTTTCTTATATACAAAAAACGTAAATAATAAAAAAAATTAAGAATATTGAAAACCAGTACAAATGTCAAAAAGGTTCGCTCGGTGGTCTACAGGTCGGCTGCTCCATGTTTCTTAAATAAAAAAAATAAAAGAACTGTTGAAACAATTTGAAAAATGGACAAATGCCATAAAGGTTCGTTCAGTGTTTGTCGGGTAGGCTGCTTCATTATTGAGACGTAAGTGACAAATACAAAAGAAATGGAACACATTTGAAACAAAGAAAGATCGTCATAATGGAGCAGCCTACCCAACAAACACTGAACGAACCTTTTGCTATAACGAATATGAAAGACTAGGGCTGCTGGCTGGGTTAGTACTGCATTAGCAACCATTTGTGGCACATGTGCCTCTGGCTCCCAAACACCTGTCCGACACGGTGTTGAAAGACTGCGCTCAGTCGGTGCAATTCAGACCCTATTGTTTGAAGAACATAAGGGTCATAACATAGGTGGAGCTAGGCGCAATAAGGGCTTAACACAACAGTCGGATGCCAGTGATACAGCACCTATGAGGATGATACAGCAAGCGTATCCAGTTGTAGCTCTGAGCCCCACCCTTGCCATCTCCAATTTATATAGATGAATCGTTTTCTGCATTTAGTGATGATGCATCTGATACAAGTAGCATAGATGAACAGTGTTAGCGGCTTCCATGGTGGTATTGTTCATTGATATTTTCAAGAATACCTGAATCTCTTCCTGACTAATGAACACTCTTTGAGGCTCGCTGAATCTTTTCCTGTGTGGGACCTTACAAAGCGATCATTTCAAGACTACCTTACAAATTGAGCTTTTCCTATAATCGTTTCAATACTACCTTATGCTTTACAAGCTTGGCTACATACCACCTACAAGTACTAAAGCCAAGGGTGCACACGAGTGCGTTATTTGCAAGCACACAGAACAATGAAACAGGAAACGAAAATCTATCTATAGCTGGTGCAATGAGAGCAAAGTCGTGCTGTGTACCATGGACTACTTCGTTGATTATTATGCAACTCCAAAGTACTGAGTGTGTAATACAGTGTGTTACTGTGTAAATAGTATGTGAAACTGTACATATTGTAATTTTAGTGAATTTTTACCATGTAATATTGTGACAATAAACATTTATTGTGGACACATTACTGACACATGTATCACAGTTCCATGGAAAATTATGAACATTCTACTGTATACATATTGTAAAGGTCACAAATATGCATCATATACGTTAAAAGAAGCAAATAAAACCGCATTGGAAATACATTGAAAAAATATTTGAAAATATATTTGTGGCAACACGCGGTGCTTGAATGGCATGCGCGACCGTGTCTGGGAGTTCACACACGGGCGACGAGGCCTTGATGACGTCACAGCACACCTTGTCCACGTCCTCACAGCCAAAGTAAGTGGAATTTGGTAATTATTTTTACATAGACATGTTCAGGGAAGGTAATTTATCATTTTACAAAGAAAAATTATATTTTGAGGAACATTTGATGTCATGCACACTGGGGGAATTTCACAATAAACACAGTGCATCACACTGGTTACATGGGGGACACTCGTTTTGTGTGACGTCCGTTTCACATGACGAACATGGAACGGATTAAATTCGTTACTCGAGGTACCACTGTATATATATATATATATATATATATATATATATATATATATATATATATATATATATATATATATATATATATATATATATATATATATATATATATGTCCTACCTAGTAGCCAGAACACACTTCTCAGCCTAATATGTAAGGCCCGATTTGCCTAATAAGCCAAGTTTTCCTGAATTAATATATTTTCTCAAATTTTTTTCTTATGAAATGATAAAGCTACCCATTTCATTATGTATGTGGTAATTTTTTTTTTATTGGAGTTAAAATGAACGTAGATATATGACCGAACCTAACCAACCCTACCTAACCTAACCTAACCTATCTTTATAGGTTAGGTTAGGTTAGGTAGCCGAAATAGTTAGGTTAGGTTAGGTTAGGTAGGTTAGGTAGTCGAAAAACAATTAATTCATGAAAACTTGGCTTATTAGGCAAATCGGGCCTTGCATAGTAGGCTGAAAAGTGCGTTCTGGCTACTAGGTACAACATATATATATATATATATTAGTATATTTTGGTAGCAGTCTTTCCTGTAGACATATTTTATTAAATATGACCGAAAAAGTAAGATTAATAATTCTAACACGAATTTTCTCAATCTTTCGTACATTATGCTTCACTGTTGGAGGTAAATCAAAAATCACTTCTCCAAAATTCATTTTTATTTCTAGTCTGACGCGACACGGGCGCGTTTCGTAAAACTTATTACATTTTCAAAGACTTCACAAATACACAACTGATTAGAACTTGCGTTTCCCTGATTTTATATCTACATTTGAGTGAGGTGGGAAGGGTGATGTGGCATTACATTTGAGTGAGGTGGGAAGGATGATGTGGCATTAGAGGATATTAATAGGGTATTAAAAGTATCAACACAAGACAGAACACGAAACAATGGATATTGAATAGAAGTGTTTGTAGAAAGCCTATTGGTCCATATTTCTTGATGCTTCTATATTGGAGCGGAGTCTTGAGGTGGGTAGAATATAGTTGTGCAATAATTGGCTGTTGATTGCTGGTGTTGACTTCTTGATGTGTAGTGCCTCGCAAACGTCAAGCCGCCTGCTATCGCTGTATCTATCGATGATTTCTGTGTTGTTTACTAGGATTTCTCTGGCGATGGTTTGGTTATGGGAAGAGATTATATGTTCCTTAATGGAGCCCTGTTGTTTATGCATCGTTAAACGCCTAGAAAGAGATGTTGTTGTCTTGCCTATATACTGGGTTTTTTGGAGCTTACAGTCCCCAAGTGGGCATTTGAAGGCATAGACGACGTTAGTCTCTTTTAAAGCGTTCTGTTTCGTGTCTGGAGAGTTTCTCATGAGTAGGCTGGCCGTTTTTCTGGTTTTATAGTAAATCGTCAGTTGTATCCTCTGATTTTTGTCTGTAGGGATAACGTTTCTATTAACAATATCTTTCAGGACCCTTTCCTCTGTTTTATGAGCTGTGGAAAAGAAGTTCCTGTAAAATAGTCTAATAGGGGGTATAGGTGTTGTGTTAGTTGTCTCTTCGGAGGTTGCATGGCTTTTCACTTTCCTTCTTATGATGTCTTCGATGAAACCATTGGAGAAGCCGTTATTGACTAGAACCTGCCTTACCCTACAGAGTTCTTCGTCGACTTGCTTCCATTCTGAGCTGTGGCTGAGAGCACGGTCGACGTATGCGTTAACAACACTCCTCTTGTACCTGTCAGGGCAGTCGCTGTTGGCATTTAGGCACATTCCTATGTTTGTTTCCTTTGTGTAGACTGCAGTGTGGAAACCTCCGCCCTTTTCCATGACTGTTACATCTAGAAAAGGCAGCTTCCCATCCTTTTCCGTCTCGTAAGTGAAACGCAGCACGGAACTCTGCTCAAATGCCTCCTTCAGCTCCTGCAGATGTCTGACATCAGGTACCTGTGTAAAAATGTCGTCAACATACCTGCAGTATATGGCCGGTTAGAAGTTCATGTCGACAAAGACTTTTTGCTCGATGGTACCCATGTAGAAGTTTGCAAACAGGACACCTAGGGGAGAACCCATAGCGACCCCATCTACTTGCTTATACATATGCCCATCCGGGCTCAAGAAGGGTGCCTCTTTAGTACAAGCTTGGAGTAGTTTCCTCAGAATACTTTCTGGCATGTCAAGAGGAGTACAGGCTGGATCACGATACACTCTGTCGGCTATCATTCCGATTGTCTCGTCCACAGGTACGTTGGTAAACAGCGATTCTACGTCCAACGAGGCTCTTATCCCTGTGGCCCGTGCGCCCCGCAGTAAGTCCACAAATTCCTTTGGAGATTTCAGGCTGAAGGCGCAAGGAACATAAGGAGTCAGCAGGCCGTTGAGTCGCTTTGCCAATCTGTACGTGGGTGTGGGTATCTGGCTAATGATTGGCCGAAGTGGGTTTCCAGGCTTGTGCGTCTTGACATTTCCATACGCATATCCAGGTTTATATTCCCCAATGATCTTTGGCAGGTGGAGTCCGGATTTCTTGGCGTTCACAGTTTCGATCAGTTTGTTGACCTTTGCTTTTAATTCGGCTGTAGTGTCCTTCGTTACCCTTTGGAACTTAGTTTGGTCAGAGAGTATGATGTTCATTTTCGCCAGATATTCGTCTTTTTTAAGAATGACATATATTGACGACTTGTCACCTCTCCTGACAACTATCTCCTTGTTCTCACGAAGGCTTTTAGCTGCCGCTCTAAGCTCGGGGGACAGTATGGTGCTTCTGTAGTTGCCTCGATTCTTTCCTCCTTCTGCAATAAGTTCTGCTTGTAAGGTATCTTTGGTAGTGACCTTCTTTTGTGTCTCGAGGTCGAATATGTCGTCCAACAGAATTTCCAACTCCACTTTCCGGGCCATTTCACTCGGTCTGGACATAACATGACAGTTTATGCCCAGATTTAGGAGAGTGACTTGGTCCTCAGTGAGGTTAATTCCTGCAAGGTTCAGGAAGCCATCTCTTGGTCGTGGAATTGCCATAGGTCCTCCATATAATGTTGTTAGTTTCTTGATAATCCTTGTTTCAGTGCTGAGGTGATGTTGGTCTGTGAGGATGTCGAGGTGTTGTTCAATGCGGGTACGGATACTATGGTCGATGTTGCTATTTCTCCACTCGTTTGTAGCATGAAGTAGTTGCGTTTTTTTGTCTTTGATTTCATTCTCTGCCTTGTATATCTGATCACGAATCAGATCCTGGCGATATTTTATCGTGAAGGCTTGATTCCTTGCTGCTGGGTCGTGCACTTTAACATTAGTATATTTTGGTAGCAGTCTTTCCTGTAGACATATTTTATTAAATATGACCGAAAAAGTCAAGACGCACAAGCCTGGAAACCCACTTCGGCCAATCATTAGCCAGATACCCACACCCACGTACAGATTGGCAAAGCGACTCAACGGCCTGCTGACTCCTTATGTTCCTTGCGCCTTCAGCCTGAAATCTCCAAAGGAATTTGTGGACTTACTGCGGGGCGCACGGGCCACAGGGATAAGAGCCTCGTTGGACGTAGAATCGCTGTTTACCAACGTACCTGTGGACGAGACAATCGGAATGATAGCCGACAGAGTGTATCGTGATCCAGCCTGTACTCCTCTTGACATGCCAGAAAGTATTCTGAGGAAACTACTCCAAGCTTGTACTAAAGAGGCACCCTTCTTGAGCCCGGATGGGCATATGTATAAGCAAGTAGATGGGGTCGCTATGGGTTCTCCCCTAGGTGTCCTGTTTGCAAACTTCTACATGGGTACCATCGAGCAAAAAGTCTTAGTCGACATGAACTTGAAACCGGCCATATACTGCAGGTATGTTGACGACATTTTTACACAGGTACCTGATGTCAGACATCTGCAGGAGCTGAAGGAGGCATTTGAGCAGAGTTCCGTGCTGCGTTTCACTTACGAGATGGAAAAGGATGGGAAGCTGCCTTTTCTAGATGTAACAGTCATGGAAAAGGGCGGAGGTTTCCACACTGCAGTCTACACAAAGGAAACAAACATAGGAATGTGCCTAAATGCCAACAGCGACTGCCCTGACAGGTACAAGAGGAGTGTTGTTAACGCATACGTCGACCGTGCTCTCAGCCACAGCTCAGAATGGAAGCAAGTCGACGAAGAACTCTGTAGGGTAAGGCAGGTTCTAGTCAATAACGGCTTCTCCAATGGTTTCATCGAAGACATCATAAGAAGGAAAGTGAAAAGCCATGCAACCTCCGAAGAGACAACTAACACAACACCTATACCCCCTATTAGACTATTTTACAGGAACTTCTTTTCCACAGCTCATAAAACAGAGGAAAGGGTCCTGAAAGATATTGTTAATAGAAACGTTATCCCTACAGACAAAAATCAGAGGATACAACTGACGATTTACTATAAAACCAGAAAAACGGCCAGCCTACTCATGAGAAACTCTCCAGACACGAAACAGAACGCTTTAAAAGAGACTAACGTCGTCTATGCCTTCAAATGCCCACTTGGGGACTGTAAGCTCCAAAAAACCCAGTATATAGGCAAGACAACAACATCTCTTTCTAGGCGTTTAACGATGCATAAACAACAGGGCTCCATTAAGGAACATATAATCTCTTCCCATAACCAAACCATCGCCAGAGAAATCCTAGTAAACAACACAGAAATCATCGATAGATACAGCGATAGCAGGCGGCTTGACGTTTGCGAGGCACTACACATCAAGAAGTCAACACCAGCAATCAACAGCCAATTATTGCACAACTATATTCTACCCACCTCAAGACTCCGCTCCAATATAGAAGCATCAAGAAATATGGACCAATAGGCTTTCTACAAACACTTCTATTCAATATCCATTGTTTCGTGTTCTGTCTTGTGTTGATACTTTTAATACCCTATTAATATCCTCTAATGCCACATCATCCTTCTCACCTCACTCAAATGTAATGCCACATCACCCTTCCCACCTCACTCAAATGTAGATATAAAATCAGGGAAACGCAAGTTCTAATCAGTTGTGTATTTGTGAAGTCTTTGAAAATGTAATAAGTTTTACGAAACGCGCCCGTGTCGCGTCAGACTAGAAATAAAAATGAATTTTGGAGAAGTGATTTTTGATTTACCTCCAACAGTGAAGCATAATGTACGAAAGATTGAGAAAATTCGTGTTAGAATTATTAATCTTACTTTTTCGGTCATATTTAATAAAATATGTCTACAGGAAAGACTGCTACCAAAATATACTAATGTTAAAGTGCACGACCCAGCAGCAAGGAATCAAGCCTTCACGATAAAATATCGCCAGGATCTGATTCGTGATCAGATATACAAGGCAGAGAATGAAATCAAAGACAAAAAAACGCAACTACTTCATGCTACAAACGAGTGGAGAAATAGCAACATCGACCATAGTATCCGTACCCGCATTGAAGAACACCTCGACATCCTCACAGACCAACATCACCTCAGCACTGAAACAAGGATTATCAAGAAACTAACAACATTATATGGAGGACCTATGGCAATTCCACGACCAAGAGATGGCTTCCTGAACCTTGCAGGAATTAACCTCACTGAGGACCAAGTCACTCTCCTAAATCTGGGCATAAACTGTCATGTTATGTCCAGACCGAGTGAAATGGCCCGGAAAGTGGAGTTGGAAATTCTGTTGGACGACATATTCGACCTCGAGACACAAAAGAAGGTCACTACCAAAGATACCTTACAAGCAGAACTTATTGCAGAAGGAGGAAAGAATCGAGGCAACTACAGAAGCACCATACTGTCCCCCGAGCTTAGAGCGGCAGCTAAAAGCCTTCGTGAGAACAAGGAGATAGTTGTCAGGAGAGGTGACAAGTCGCCAATATATGTCATTCTTAAAAAAGACGAATATCTGGCGAAAATGAACATCATACTCTCTGACCAAACTAAGTTCCAAAGGGTAACGAAGGACACTACAGCCGAATTAAAAGCAAAGGTCAACAAACTGATCGAAACTGTGAACGCCAAGAAATCCGGACTCCACCTGCCAAAGATCATTGGGGAATATAAACCTGGATATGCGTATGGAAATGTCAAGACGCACAAGCCTGGAAACCCACTTCGGCCAATCATTAGCCAGATACCCACACCCACGTACAGATTGGCAAAGCGACTCAACGGCCTGCTGACTCCTTATGTTCCTTGCGCCTTCAGCCTGAAATCTCCAAAGGAATTTGTGGACTTACTGCGGGGCGCACGGGCCACAGGGATAAGAGCCTCGTTGGACGTAGAATCGCTGTTTACCAACGTACCTGTGGACGAGACAATCGGAATGATAGCCGACAGAGTGTATCGTGATCCAGCCTGTACTCCTCTTGACATGCCAGAAAGTATTCTGAGGAAACTACTCCAAGCTTGTACTAAAGAGGCACCCTTCTTGAGCCCGGATGGGCATATGTATAAGCAAGTAGATGGGGTCGCTATGGGTTCTCCCCTAGGTGTCCTGTTTGCAAACTTCTACATGGGTACCATCGAGCAAAAAGTCTTAGTCGACATGAACTTGAAACCGGCCATATACTGCAGGTATGTTGACGACATTTTTACACAGGTACCTGATGTCAGACATCTGCAGGAGCTGAAGGAGGCATTTGAGCAGAGTTCCGTGCTGCGTTTCACTTACGAGACGGAAAAGGATGGGAAGCTGCCTTTTCTAGATGTAACAGTCATGGAAAAGGGCGGAGGTTTCCACACTGCAGTCTACACAAAGGAAACAAACATAGGAATGTGCCTAAATGCCAACAGCGACTGCCCTGACAGGTACAAGAGGAGTGTTGTTAACGCATACGTCGACCGTGCTCTCAGCCACAGCTCAGAATGGAAGCAAGTCGACGAAGAACTCTGTAGGGTAAGGCAGGTTCTAGTCAATAACGGCTTCTCCAATGGTTTCATCGAAGACATCATAAGAAGGAAAGTGAAAAGCCATGCAACCTCCGAAGAGACAACTAACACAACACCTATACCCCCTATTAGACTATTTTACAGGAACTTCTTTTCCACAGCTCATAAAACAGAGGAAAGGGTCCTGAAAGATATTGTTAATAGAAACGTTATCCCTACAGACAAAAATCAGAGGATACAACTGACGATTTACTATAAAACCAGAAAAACGGCCAGCCTACTCATGAGAAACTCTCCAGACACGAAACAGAACGCTTTAAAAGAGACTAACGTCGTCTATGCCTTCAAATGCCCACTTGGGGACTGTAAGCTCCAAAAAACCCAGTATATAGGCAAGACAACAACATCTCTTTCTAGGCGTTTAACGATGCATAAACAACAGGGCTCCATTAAGGAACATATAATCTCTTCCCATAACCAAACCATCGCCAGAGAAATCCTAGTAAACAACACAGAAATCATCGATAGATACAGCGATAGCAGGCGGCTTGACGTTTGCGAGGCACTACACATCAAGAAGTCAACACCAGCAATCAACAGCCAATTATTGCACAACTATATTCTACCCACCTCAAGACTCCGCTCCAATATAGAAGCATCAAGAAATATGGACCAATAGGCTTTCTACAAACACTTCTATTCAATATCCATTGTTTCGTGTTCTGTCTTGTGTTGATACTTTTAATACCCTATTAATATCCTCTAATGCCACATCATCCTTCCCACCTCACTCAAATGTAATGCCACATCACCCTTCCCACCTCACTCAAATGTAGATATAAAATCAGGGAAACGCAAGTTCTAATCAGTTGTGTATTTGTGAAGTCTTTGAAAATGTAATAAGTTTTACGAAACGCGCCCGTGTCGCGTCAGACTAGAAATAAAAATGAATTTTGGAGAAGTGATTTTTGATTTACCTCCAACAGTGAAGCATAATGTACGAAAGATTGAGAAAATTCGTGTTAGAATTATTAATCTTACTTTTTCGGTCATATTTAATAAAATATATATATATATATATATATATATATATATATATATATATATATATATATATATAAATATACACAAATATATATATATATATATATATAAATATACACAAATATATATATATATATATATACTGTATATATATTATACTATATATATATATATATATATATATATATATATATATATATATATATATATATATATATATATATATATATATATATATATATATGTCGTACCTAGTAGCCAGAACGCACTTCTCAGCCTACTATGCAAGGCCCGATTTGCCTAATAAGCCAAGTTTTCTTGAATTAATGTTTTTTCGACGACCTAACCTACCTAACCTAACCTAACCTAACTTTTTCGGCTACCTAACCTAATCTAACCTATAAAGATAGGTTAGGTTAGGTTAGGTAGGGTTGGTTAGGTTCGGTCATATATCTACGTTAATTTTAACTCCAATAAAAAAAATTGACCTCATACATAATGAAATGGGTAGCTTTATCATTTCATAAGAAAAAAAATAGAGAAAATATATTAATTCAGGAAAACTTGGCTTATTAGGCAAATTTGGCCTTGCATAGTAGGCTGAGAAGTGCGTTCTGGCTACTAGGTACGACATATATATATATATATATATATATATATATATATATATATATATATATATATATATATATATATATATATATATATATATATATATATATATATATATATATTAACGGGGAGTAACCTACAGTATCAATGGAAAACATAGCCTGACCAAATATCAGTAAGTGTCTAGGGGAGCGAAAGGCTAACAAAAAATATTCCAGTTTACTGGGCATTAACATAACATAAATGCTGCTAATACCAATACAGGGTGGTGGTGTCATAACTATTAACAAATGAGGTATGAGGAATCAATATCATATACAGCACAATGGCATCACTTTCAACCTCCCGGCGAACAAGGAAAAACGTTAGTGCAAAGTGCTCTCAGCGTTTCGGGCCATCGAGCGGAAACACTGAAAACTGTATACTCTTTTCACTGTCCTGATCTTAATTTTCGATGTACACTTTATTTTTGTACCAATGTGCTCGCAATAGAATGTTCTAGAAGAACATATGTATAAAATGTCACCAAACTGTGATTTAAACCATTACCAATAAAGAAACTACATGGATCACTAGCCGTGAGCTCCAAACAGCTGTGAGGTGTTTCCATTCTTTTTAGGGTTGTCAACTCCACACTTGTCCTACAGCGTTAAATTTGGTATCTTTGAGATCGCAATAAAATTCCCTATACGGACCTATGCATATAAATGAAGAATCATGATCGCGGCCCACCCGCAAGAGTGAGGGAAGTGGGCGAAGTGTTACCTGATACCGCACATCAGCGATCACCAATAGTTTTACCACGAAGCTACAAGACAATGCCGTTCTCCCAAAAAGGCTATGTGGCTACTAAAGAAAACGTAAATTTTATGGCAAACATGTTCATACTATCCCCAAGTCGATCGGATAAGAATTGAATTTTATAGAAATATTTGTTCGTCGGACATAAAAATATGTCTACTTGGGACACTTCAAGTGACCCCCGGCATACATGATCTTGTGTTCGCGGGGGAGGAAAGTGTTTTAAGGGGGCGACAGATTGTCAGAATCAAAGTTGTTCAATGTCAACCAATATTATTTGACTAGTTGTATATGAAAAGTGCTTTAATTGTCCCAAGTTTCAGTACTGCAGCATAAATAGAAAGGGAGATTTTTTTTTTCAACGTTTTTTACACATTTTTAAGTACACACTTCAGAACACACGTTTCAGATATAATTGTTGACCAGACCACACACTAGAAGTTGAAGGGACGGCGACGTTTCGGTCCGTCCTGGACCATTCTCAAGTCGATTGTGATGAGGAGATAGAGACAGGCAATAAATAGGCAAGAGAGAGCTGAGGAGGAAAGTAAGGTGTAGGGGATAGTAGTAATAATGAGAACTGCAGAAGGTCTATTGGCCCATACGAGGCAGCTCCTATTATAACCATTGAAGGGGAAGTAATAGGAATAAGAAGAGGATAGCAAGGGAGCGTAGGAGAAGACAATGCACAGAAAAAGAGAGAAGAGAGAAAGAAAAGGAAAGAGAAAAAGAGAAAGATAAATGGAAGGGGAAAGCTTATGTTAAGTCACGTTTGTTAGAAAGATTAGAGCATTTGAGTATATAATGTGAAAGGGAAGAGTCCACAGCAACAAAGCCAGGACTCAAGTTCATGTTGGGTACTTTGTGTATAAGAGCCGATTCTACAAGACGGCGTCTGTGTAGAGTAGAGGCAGGAAAGATTATTTTGGAGGAAGACCAATCAATGGGATGATTAGAATCCCTCACATGGCAGAAGAGAGCATTGTTAGTGTCTGCAGACTTAACACTTCTCTTGTGCTCTTTAAGTCTGTCATTCAGTGTACGGCCAGTTTCGCCAAAGTATTGGAGAGGACAAGAAGAACAGGAAATAGAGTAGACACCAGCAGCATTAGAAGCAGGAGGAGCAGTGTGAACTAGATTACTACGAAGTGTGTTAGTTTGTCGAAAGGCGAGTTTAATGTCAAGAGGACGAAAGGTATTGGTAAAAGTTTTGAGTTCAGATATGAAGGGAAGGCATAGTACAGTGCTACTAGTGTTGGAAGCAGGTTTAGGATGAAAGAAATTTCGTTTAGCTTGAGAGTAGGCACAGTTGATGAAATGCAAAGGATAACCAAGGCGAGAGAATGATTTGTAGATAAAGGCAATTTCAGAATCAAGAAACTGAGGGTCGCTGATGCGTAGAGCGCGAAGGAAGAGAGAGACGAGGACACTTTTCTTAACAGAAGGAGGATGGTAGGAAAAGAAGTGAATGTACATGCCACTATGCATGGGTTTACGGTAGACAGAGAAAGAGAACCCAGACACAGAGCTGTGAACATGCACATCAAGAAAAGGAAGGAGGGAATTAGATTCCCACTCAACTTTGAAATGGATAGGAGCCAGATTGTTAAGAGAGGCGAGGAAAGGCTGGAAAAGATTAAGGTCATGAGGCCATAAAGCAAAAATGTCATCAACATAGCGAAGCCAGAGAGAGGGACTCTCTCTCTGTGTGGTCTGAACTTCTAGTGTGTGTGTGAAGTTCTAGTGTGGAACTTCTAGTGTGTGGTCTGGTCAACATACTTCAGCCACGCTATTGTGACTCATCGCCTGCATTCAGATATAATTATTCTGTGACACTTTTCTGACACATTAGCATATAATAAAGGACCTTGAGATATAGAATTTCCAAAACATCTTTAGTTTTCCTAATACAAATGTTCAAAGTTCCCAAATTTTTTTTTGCAAATATGGCATGTTTATTGCTATTATAAAATCAATAAATGAACTTAGAGAAAAATTAAAACTCTCAAATGTAGAGATATGCCCTCCACATATACTGTGTAAGTTTCATGTAAATTGAATAAAAAATGAATCAGTTTTGTAAACGTTTGTGTCAATCGAAAAAAAAACAGAAATGAATGAAGTCGAAGGTTCTAAAATCTGTGGCTGAGGTTGACATCATCCAATTTTCTCCAAAATTTGCGTCGTTACAGATAGGCTTACGTACAGTCAAGTTTGTAAGTTTGATGCAAATCGCCCGAAAAAAATGAAAAAAAAAAATTATTAAAAAAAAAAAAAAAAAAATTTCTTAAATTTTTTTTCAATTAAACTAATTATAATATTTGTTTAATGTATACTATTGTGATAGCAAAGAGTCATAGCTATGATTTCAGTTGACACTTTTGATTGATAATCGATTTTGACCATTTTGGCATAATTTTCACAACTCCTTCAATATTTTGTTTCTCCCTTCCTATTTATGCTACGATGCTGAAACTTCGACCAGATGAAACACTTTTCATATGGAACTTGTCAAAAAAGTTTGATTGAAATCGAACGAGTTTTCATTTGTTGCATTTTTAGGGCAAATTGGAATCTGACGCCCCCTTAAATTAACTTAAGATCCTCAGATACCCCACCTCACTAAGATATATAACAGCACCTATCAACTGGTATAAAGGATGCACAATGGTAGAATTGATCCATGGTATACATTACTGCAACATGACAAATATCCTAGCAGTCAAATGACACAAATAAGGTCACAAAACCCGGAGCGTAGCGGCAACACATGCGCTCGACTGAGAAAATCAAAGAGTGACCGCCCAGAGCCATGCTGGCCGGGAGCGACACTGTAACCACCTCTATGAGTCAGCTGACTCCTCTCTTTCAAATATCTCAAGTTCATATACAGACATATCTCGATCAAGAACTTCTAATTCATATATCAACAAAATAAAGACTATAATACACAACCTTACACAATAATACATATCAGTAATTCAGTACATTAAAGATTATATCATGATATAAAAATATGTGAACAAAGAATTCATATTGACAAGACATGGTAACACTGGCGGGAGAGGGGAGGAGGGGTTAAGGGAGGATTTCAAGACGTCTGCCCGCCAGCCATTATACATAAGTATACATGATTACAATATAAAGTATACCTATATACAACATGTGTATCAAAACTATGTGGTATACATCTCACAATGCCAAAATCTAATTTAATGTTAGAGGACAATTTAATGAACAATAATGAAAGGGAAATTACACAGTATACATGACAGTAATACATCCGAGACCTAAATTTATACATTCTCCATCATAGTTCACATAATATTTCCTATACAGCATTATGTAGCATTCCATAATATAAGCATATACGGATGTTTTTCAAGCTACATTACATTAGGCTACTGCTAATCACTAGACCTCTAATATTTATTTATTTATTTATTTATGCATATACAAGAATGTACATAAGGAATGTGAGGATACAAATATGGTAATTACAGTCTTGTAAAGCCACTAGCACGCGCAGCGTTTCGGGCAGGTCCTTAATCTAAGAAAATTTTAAGGAGGTAAATACTTGCAAAAATTATAGACAAAAAAATTATAACAGATTACATGAAATGAAAAAAAAGATGAGAGAAAATTGTAGGTACAGTATATTAAAGCACATAGGTAGCTAAGATTGATTGCAATGACAGCTTGAATGGTAGTTGACAAAAAAATTGGTAGGCACAATACAGCAGAAACAATATAAGATTGATTGCAATGACAGCTTGAATGGTAGTTGACAAAAATTGGTAGTCACAATACAGCATATGGCTAGCACATAAAAAAAGACAGCAATGAACACAATGATAAGGTTGTTTGATATAACATAAAAATTAGGAGATTGGGTAACACTAGGTACAGAGCAAATTTAAAGCTCAGTGTAGGAAACTAAGAAGATGAAGTTAGGTACTTTTTGGTTTTGCTTTTAAATAAGGCAAAAGTTTTACAGTTTTTCAATTCACTAGGGAGTGAGTTCCATAGACTAGGTCCCTTAATTTGCATAGAGTGTTTACACAGATTAAGTTTGACCCTGGGGATATCAAAGAGATATTTATTTCTGGTGTGGTGATAATGGGTCCTATTACATCTGTCCAGGGAGAGTTTCAGAGCATGGTTTGCATTTAAGAACAGGGTTTTGTAAATGTAGTTGACACAAGAGAATGTGTGGAGGGAGTTAATATTTAGCAAGTTTAGGGATTTAAACAAGGGAGCTGAGTGTTGTCTGAAAGCAGAGTTAGTTATTATTCTGATAGCAGATTTTTGCTGTGTGATGATGGGCTTAAGGTGGTTTGCAGTGGTAGACCCCCATGCACAGATACCATAATTAAGATAGGGGTAGATTAGTGCATAATATAGTGAGAGGAGAGCAGAGTTAGGAACATAATATCTGATTTTGGAGAGTATACCAACTGTCTTAGAGACTTTCTTAGTTATGTGTTGAATGTGGGTGCTGAAGTTGAGTCTCTTGTATATATTCACAAATACATGGCAAGGACTTATGGTACAGATATATAATATACAAAGATATATGGGAAATACATTGGCAATACACATTTAATACTAGTGTGTTGTCGAAAAAAGAATAACTACATATATTAATATTCGTGATACTAGGCTAATCAGCCAAGACATCACTATACAGTTTGAGCACATCATACACCAGCTACAGTATGATCATACTGGGGTATGTGTGGTCATAACACCACCTCACACCCATATGGTAATATCACAACACACCATGGTCCAGTATGGCAATATCACAACACACCATGGACCAGTATGGTAATATCACAACACACCACGGACCAGTATGGTAATATCATAACACACCATGGACCAGTATGGTAATATCACAACACACCGTGGATCAGTATGGTAATATCACAACACACCATGGACGATTATGGTAATATCACAACACACCATGGACCAGTATGGTAATATCACAACACACCATGGTCCAGTATGGTAATATCACAACACATCATGGTCCAGTATGGTAATATCACAACACACCATGGTCCAGTATGGTAATATCACAACACACCATGGTCCAGTATGGTAATATCACAACACACCATGGTCCAGTATGGTAATATCACAACACACCATGGTCCAGTATGGTAATATCACAACACACCATGGTCCAGTATGGTAATATCACAACACACCATGGTCCAGTATGGTAATATCACAACACACCATGGTCCAGTATGGTAATATCACAACACACCATGGTCCAGTATGGTAATATCACAACACACCATGGTCCAGTATGGTAATATCACAACACACCATGGTCCAGTATGGTAATATCACAACACACCATGGTCCAGTATGGTAATATCACAACACACCATGGTCCAGTATGGTAATATCACAACACACCATGGACCAGTATGGTAATATCACAACACACCATGGTCCAGTATGGTAATATCACAACACACCATGGTCCAGTATGGTAATATCACAACACACCATGGTCCAGTATGGTAATATCACAACACACCCATGTGATAGTGAAGTGATGGTAGTATAGCAGTGGTAGTGAGGTGATGGTGATTTGACAGTGATGGTGATACAGTAGTGATGGTGAGGTAGTGATGCTGTAGCAGTGATAGTGATATATCAGTGAATATAAGGAGGAAATATATCAGTGTGAGGTGATAATGCAGAGAAAGTGAAATGATGTTGGTGTAGCAGTGATAGTGTTATGTGATAGTGAGCTGTTGGTGATATAACAGTGACAACAGCTGTCATATAGTGATACCAACAATTTGTTACTCAACATGGTCAGTATATGACCCTAAGTGTGGGACCTGGGGTGATGGTGATATATGGAGGTGATAGTGATACAGCAATGATAGGTTGCAGTATTGAGAAAATATAGCATTGATGGTGATACAGCCGTGATTGTCAGGTATATGATACCAAAGTATAAATACCAAAGTGTTAAATACCAAAGATAGTGAAGTTATGATGATAGAGTGATAAAGGTGTGTCCTTAAATTACATTGGCATCAAAACACGCAGTCAATGGTGATGCAGGAGTGATAGTGATGATGGTGGTACAGTGAACTAGAGTGGCAGCACAACACCACAGTAGTGATGGTGATGGTACAGTGAACTAGAGTGGCAGCACAACACCACAGTAGTGATGGTGATGGTACAGTGAACTAGAGTGGCAGCACAACACCACAGTAGTGATGGTACAGTGAACTAGAGTGGCAACACAACACCACAGTAGTGATGGTGATGGTACAGTGAACTAGAGTGGCAGCACAACACCACAGTAGTGATGGTACAGTGAACTAGAGTGGCAGCACAACACCACATTAGTGATGGTGATGGTACAGTGAACTAGAGTGGCAGCACACCACCACATTAGTGATGGTGATGGTACAGTGAACTAGAGTGGCAGCACAACACCACAGTAGTGATGGTGATGGTACAGTGAACTAGAGTTGCAGCACAACACCACAGTAGTGATGGTACAGTGAACTAGAGTGGCAGCACAACACCACAGTAGTGATGGTGATGGTACAGTGAACTAGAGGGGCAGCACAACACCACAGTAGTGATGGTGACGGTACAGTGAACTAGAGTGGCAGCACAACACCACAGTAGTGATGGTGGTGGTACAGTGAAGTAGAGGGGCAGCACAACACCACAGTAGTGATGGTGATTGGTACAGTGAACTAGAGTGGCAGCACTAAATCACAGTTGTGATAGTGATGGAACAGTGAACTAGAGTCGCAGCACTACACCCCATTAGTAATGGTGATGGTACAGTGAAGCAAAGTGGCAGCACAACACCACAGTAGTGATAGTGAAGGTACAGTGACCTAGAGTGGCAGCACAACACCACAGTAATGATGGTGATGGTACAGTGAACTAGAGTGGCAGCACAACACCACAGTAGTGATGGTGATGGTACAGTGAAGTAGAGTGGCAGCACAACACCACAGTAGTGATAGTACAGTGAAGCAGAATGGCAACACAACACCAAAGTAGTGATAATGATGGTACAGTGACCTAGAGTGGCAGCACAACCCTTCAATAGTGATGGTGATGGTACAGTGAACTAGAGTGGCAGCACAACACAGTAGTGATGGTGATGGTACAGTGAACTAGAGTGGCAGCACAACACCACAGCAGTGATGGTGGTGGTACAATGAACTAGAGTGGCAGCACAACACCACAGTAGTGATGGTGATAGTACAGTGAACTAGAGTGGCAGCACAACACCACAGTAGTGATGGTGGTGGTACAGTGAACTAGAGTGGCAGCACAACACCACAGTCCACAACAGTCACCTCCCTAATGTTACTGTGGTTGACTGCTGCCCTCACCACATCCAGGCCGTTCACCACATCACCGAAGACATATGGCCACTGGCGACCACCCTGGCGGTCCCTGGTGGTGATGCCGAACTGGGCACACCTGGAACCCTCCGGCCCACCGATGGCACACACAACTCCTGCCTGGCCTGACTCCCGGTACTGCCCCTGGAGGTCAGGCAGCAGTGGGGCTCCTCCCTTACCATCATTACTCTCGTAGTCTCCGCCCCCCACATACTCCCCCGGCCCACCCTTGTACTTCACGTTCAACAGTTTAGTGTTGCGGTAGGTGTGGCCCCGCTGGCCCGTACACAACAACACAAACTGTCTGGCCAGCGGAGTGTCAGGGGTCAGCCGGATGGTGACCCGCCCTCTTGTTGACCCCGCCCACCCGAGGTCAAGGAACGCCAGGGTGCAGGAGGGTTCCAGCACGCCCACAACCTCACTCTCCTGCAGAAAATGAAATAAATCATGCTGATAACTGTATAACAAAATGTTATCATATTAGTAATCA
This sequence comes from Procambarus clarkii, assembly GCF_040958095.1. Taxonomy (NCBI): domain Eukaryota; kingdom Metazoa; phylum Arthropoda; class Malacostraca; order Decapoda; family Cambaridae; genus Procambarus; species Procambarus clarkii. Next base: position 1,866,282 of record NC_091166.1, read on the forward strand.
TAAATCAATAAGTCAGTAATGTAAGACTAGTATGTGTAATACAGTAACCTGGAGGGCGTGGGCGTGGGCGGGCGTGGGCTGACGCAGGAGTGGGTGGAGGTACAGCTGTCCGTCTTGTAGAGTTATCCTGGCGGAGCGACGGCCATCTTGGTCTTCCTGGACGGCCAACACCCGGCCAGCCTCCACCAGCCTCTTGACGGCCACCACCCGGCCAGCCTCCACCAGCCTCTTGATGGGCTCACTCATCCTGCAGAGGTCCTCAACCTGTGGACAGTGTAAGCCCCATTATCACCTGTGGACAGTGTCAGCACCATTATGACCTGTGGTCAATGTCAGCCCCATTATGACCTGTGGTTAGTGTCAGCCCCATTATCACCTGTGGACAGTGTCAGCACCATTATCACCTGTGGTCAATGTCAGCCCCATTATGACCTGTGGTTAGTGTCAGCCCCATTATCACCTTTAGTCAGTGAGAGACCCATTACCAGTCAACCACATCTACCATATTCACCACAAACAGCACATTACACTACACATAAACTGAAGCCAGTGAAGGAAAGCACCTACTGGCAAAGGGTTGGTGCTGGACCTATAGCTCCAGCCCCCCCTCTACTGGCAGGCGGTTGGTGCTGGACCTGTAGCTCCAGCCCCCCTCTACTGGCAGAGAGTTGGTGCTGGACCTGTAGCTCCAGCCCCCCTCCCCTAGTGGCAGAGGGTTGGTGCTAAACCTGTAGCTCCAGCACCCCTCTACTGGCAGGGGGTTGGTGCTGAACCTGAAGCTCCATCCCCCCCTCTACTGGTACGGGGTTGGTGCTGGACCTGTAGCACCAGCCCCCTCTACTGGCAGGGGGTTGGTGCTAGACCTGTAGTTCCAGCCCCCCTTTACTGGCTGGGGGTTGAAGCTGGACCTGTAGCACCAGCCCCCCTCTACTGGAAGTGGGTTGATGCTGCACCTGTAGTTCTAGCCACCCTTTACTGGCAGGGGGTTGATGCTGGACCTGTAGCTCCAGCCCCCCTCTACTGGCAGGGGGTAGGTGTTGGGCATGTAGCTCCAGCCCCCCTATACTAGCATGGGGTAGGTGCTGGACCTGTAGCTCCAGCCCCCTTCTACTGGTAAGGGGTTGGTGCTTGACCTGTAGCTCCAGCCCCCCTCTACTGGCAGTGGGTTGGTGCTGGACCTGTAGCTCCAGCCCCCCTCAACTGGCAGGGGGTAGGTGCTTGACCTGTAGCTCCAGCCCCCCTCTACTGGCAGTGCTTTGGTGCTGGACCTGTAGCTCGAGCCCCTCTATACTGGCAGGGGGTTGGTGCTGGGCCTGTAACTCCAACCCCCCCCCTCCCTCAATTGGCAGAGGGAGGTTGGTGCTGGACCTGTAGCTCCAGCCCTTCCTCTACTGGCATAGGGTTGGTGATGGACCTGTAGCTCCAGACCCCCTCTATTGGCATGGGGTTGGTGCTGGACCTGTAGCTTCAGCCCCCCTCTACTGGCAGGGGATTGATGCTGGAGCTGTAGTTCCAGCCCCCCCCCCCCTCTACTGGATGGGGTTGGTGCTGGACCCATAGCTTCAGCCCCCTTCTACTGGCACGAGGTTGGTGCTGGACCTGTAGCTCCAGCCCCTCTCTACTGACAGGGGGGTTGGTGCTGAACCTGAAGCTCGAGCCCCCCACCTCTACTGGCAGGGGGATCGTGCTGGACATGTAGCTTCAGCCCCCCTCTACTGGCATGGGGTTGGTGCTGGACCTGTAATTCCAGCCCCCCTCTACTAGCAGGGGGTTGGTGCTGGACCTGTAATTCCAGCCCCCCTCTACTGGCAGGGGGTTGGTGCTGGCCCTGTAACTCCAGGCCCCCTCTACTGGCATGGAGTTGGTGCTGGACCTGTTACTCCAGCCCCCCTCTAATGGCAGGGGGATGGTGCTGGACCTGTAGCTCCTGCCCCCCTCTACTGGCAGAGAGTTGGTGCTGGACCTGTAGCTCCAGCCCCCCTCCCCTAGTGGCAGAGGGTTGGTGCTGAACCTGTAGCTCCAGCCCCCCTCTACTGGCAGGGGGTTGGTGCTGAACCTGAAGCTCCATCCCCCCCCTCTACTGGTACGGGGTTAGTGCTGGACCTGTAGCACCAGCCCCCTCTACTGGCAGGGGGTTGGTGCTGGACCTGTAGCTCCAGCACCCCTCTACTGGCTGGGGGTTGAAGCTGGACCTGTAGCGACAGCCATCCTCTACTGGCAGGGGGTTGGTAATGGACCTGTAGCTCCACCCCCCCTCTACTGGCAGGGGGATGGTGCTGGACCTGTAGCTCTAGCCCCCCCTCTACTGGCAGTGGGTTGGTGCTGGACCTGAAGCTCCACCCCCCCTCTACTGGCAGGGGGTTGGTGTTGGGCCTGTAGCTCCAGCCCCCCCTCTACTGGCATAGGTAGGTGCTGGACCTGTAGCCCAGCCCCCTTCTACTGGCAAGGGGTTGGTGCTTGACCCGTAGCTCCAGCCCCCCTCTACTGGCAGTGGGTTGGTGCTGGACCTGTAGCTCCAGCCCCCCTCTACTGGCAGGGTGTTGGTGCTGGAGCTGTAGTTCCAGCCCCCCACCCCTCTACTGGATGGGGTTGGTGCTGGACCCATAGCTTCAGCCCCCCTTCTACTGGCACGAGGTTGGTGCTGGACATGTAGCTCCAGCCCCCCTCTACTGACAGGGGGGTTGGTGCTGAACCTGAAGCTCGAGCCCCCCACCTCTACTGGCAGGGGGATCGTGCTGGACATGTAGCTCCAGCCCCCCTCTACTGGCATGGGGTTGGTGCTGGACCTGTAATTCCAGCCCTCCTCTACTAGCAGGGGGTTGGTGCTGGACCTGTAACTCCAGCCCCCCTCTACTAGCAGGGGGTTGGTGCTGGACCTGTAGCTCCAGCGTCCCCTCTACTGGCAGGGGGTTGGTGCTGGCCCTGTAACTCCAGGCCCCCTCTACTGGCATGGAGTTGGTGGTGGACCTGTAACTCCAGCCCCCCTCTAATGGCAGGGGGATGGTGCTGGACCTGTAGCTCCAGCCCCCCTCTACTGGCAGGGGGTTGGTAATGGACCTGTAGCTCCACCCCCCCCCCCTCTACTGGCAGGGGGATGGTGCTGGACCTGTAGCTCCAGCCCCCCCTCTACTGGCAGTGGGTTGGTGCTGGACCTGAAGCTCCACCCCCCCTCTACTGGCAGGGGGTTGGTGTTGGACCTGTAGCTCCAGCCCCCCTTCTACTGGCATTGGGTAGGTGCTGGACCTGTAGCCCAGCCCCCTTCTACTGGCAAGGGGTTGGTGCTTGACCCGTAGCTCCAGCCCCCCTCTACTGGCAGTGGGTTGGTGCTGGACCTGTAGCTCCAGCCCCCCTCTACTGGCAGGGTGTTGGTGCTGGACCAGTAGCTCCAGATCCCCCACCCGTCTACTGGATGGGGTTGGTGCTGGACCTGTAGCTTCAGCCCCCCTCTACTGACAGGGGGGTTGGTGCTGGACCTGAAGCTCGAGCCCCCCCCCTCTACTGGCAGGGGGGATCGTGCTGGACATGTAGCTCCAGCCCCCCTCTACTGGCATGGGGTTGGTGCTGGACCTGTAACTCCAGCCCCCCTCTACTGGCAGGGGGATTGGGGCTGGACCTGTAGCTCCAGCCCCCCTCTAGTGGCAGGGGGTTGGTGATGGGCCTGTAGCTCCAGCCCCCCTCTACTGGCAGGGGGTTGATGCTGGACCTGTAGTTCCAGCCCCCCCCCCTCTACAGGATGGGGTTGGTGCTGGACCTGTAGCTTCAGCCCCCTTCTACTGGCATGGGGTTGGTGCTGGACCTGTAACTCCAGCCCCCCTCTACTGGCAGGGGGGTTGGGGCTGGACCTGTAGTTCCAGCCCACCTCTACTGGCAAGGGGTTTGTGCTGGACCTGTAGCCCCAGGCCCCCTCTACTGGCAAGGGGTTCGTGCTGGATTTGTAGCTTCAGCGTCCCCCCCTCTACAGGCAGGGGGTTGGTGCTGGACCTGTAGCTCCAGCGTCTCTCTACTGGCAGAGGGTTGGTGCTGGACCTGTAACTCCAGCCCCCCTCTACTGGCATGGAGTTGGTGCTGGACCTGTAACTCCAGCCCCCTCTACTGGCAGAGAGTTGGTGCTGGACCTGTAGCTCCAGCCCCCCTTACCTAGTGGCAGAGGGTTGGTGCTAAACCTATAGCTCCAGCCTCCCTCTACTGGCAGGGGGTTGGTGCTGAACCTGAAGCTCCTTCCCCCTCTCTACTGGTACGGGGTTGGTGCTGGACCTGTAGCACCAGCCCCCTCTACTGGCAGGGGGTTGGTGCTGGACCTGTAGCTCCAGCACCCCTCTACTGGCAGGAGGTTGGTGCTAGACCTGTAGCTCCAGCCCCCCTCTACTGGCTTGGGGTTGAAGCTGGACCTGTAGCGCCAGCCCCCCTCTACTGGCAGGGGGTTGGTGCTGGACCTGTAGCTCCAGCCCCCCCTCTACTGGCAGTGGGTTGGTGCTGGACCTGAAGCTCCAGCCCCCCTCTACTGGAAGTGGGTTGGTGCTGCACCTGTAGCTCCAGCCCCCCTCTACTGGCAGGGGGTTCGTGCTGGATTTGTAGCTTCAGCCCCCCCCCCTCCCTCTACTGACAGTGGGTTGGTGCTGGACGTGTAGCTCCAGCACCCCCCCCCCCCCACTACAGGCAGGGGGTTGGTGCTGGACCTGTAGCTCCAGCCCCCCCTCTACTGGCAGTGGGTTGGTGCTGGACCTGAAGCTCCAGCCCCCCTCTACTGGAAGTGGGTTGGTGCTGCACCTGTAGCTCCAGCCCCCCCTCTACTGGCAGGGGGTTCGTGCTGGATTTGTAGCTTCAGCCCCCCTCTACTGACAGGGGGGTTGGTGCTGGACCTGAAGCTCGAGCCCCCCCCCCTCTACTGGCAGGGGGGATCGTGCTGGACATGTAGCTCCAGCCCCCCTCTACTGGCATGGGGTTGGTGCTGGACCTGTAACTCCAGCCCCCCTCTACTGGCAGGGGGATTGGGGCTGGACCTGTAGCTCCAGCCCCCCTCTTGTGGCAGGGGGTTGGTGATGGGCCTGTAGCTCCAGCCCCCCTCTACATCCAGGGGGTTGATGCTGGACCTGTAGTTCCAGCCCCCCCCCCTCTACAGGATGGGGTTGGTGCTGGACCTGTAGCTTCAGCCCCCTTCTACTGGCATGGGGTTGGTGCTGGACCTGTAACTCCAGCCCCCCTCTACTGGCAAGGGGGTTGGGGCTGGACCTGTAGTTCCAGCCCACCTCTACTGGCAAGGGGTTTGTGCTGGACCTGTAGCCCCAGGCCCCCTCTACTGGCAAGGGGTTCGTGCTGGATTTGTAGCTTCAGCGTCCCCCCCTCTACAGGCAGGGGGTTGGTGCTGGACCTGTAGCTCCAGCGTCTCTCTACTGGCAGAGGGTTGGTGCTGGACCTGTAACTCCAGCCCCCCTCTACTGGCATGGAGTTGGTGCTGGACCTGTAACTCCAGCCCCCTCTACTGGCAGAGAGTTGGTGCTGGACCTGTAGCTCCAGCCCCCCTTACCTAGTGGCAGAGGGTTGGTGCTAAACCTATAGCTCCAGCCTCCCTCTACTGGCAGGGGGTTGGTGCTGAACCTGAAGCTCCTTCCCCCTCTCTACTGGTACGGGGTTGGTGCTGGACCTGTAGCACCAGCCCCCTCTACTGGCAGGGGGTTGGTGCTGGACCTGTAGCTCCAGCACCCCTCTACTGGCAGGAGGTTGGTGCTAGACCTGTAGCTCCAGCCCCCCTCTACTGGCTTGGGGTTGAAGCTGGACCTGTAGCGCCAGCCCCCCTCTACTGGCAGGGTGTTGGTGCTGGACCTGTAGCTCCAGCCCCCCCCCTTCTACTGGCAGGGGGATGGTGCTGGACCTGTAGCTCCAGCCCCCCCTCTACTGGCAGTGGGTTGGTGCTGGACCTGAAGCTCCAGCCCCCCTCTACTGGAAGTGGGTTGGTGCTCCACCTGTAGCTCCAGCCCCCTCTACTGGCAGGGGGTTCGTGCTGGATTTGTAGCTTCAGCCCCCCCCCCCTCCCTCTACTGACAGTGGGTTGGTGCTGGACGTGTAGCTCCAGCACCCCCCCCCCCTCTACAGGCAGGGGGTTGGTGCTGGACCTGTAGCTCCAGCCCCCCCTCTACTGGCAGTGGGTTGGTGCTGGACCTGAAGCTCCAGCCCCCCTCTACTGGAAGTGGGTTGGTGCTGCACCTGTAGCTCCAGCCCCCCTCTACTGGCAGGGGGTTCGTGCTGGATTTGTAGCTTCAGCCCCCCCCCCTCCCTCTACTGACAGTGGGTTGGTGCTGGACGTGTAGCTCCAGCACCCCCCCCCCTCTACAGGCAGGGGGTTGGTGCTGGACCTGTAGCTCCAGCGTCCACTCTACTGGCAGTGGGTTGGTGTTGGACCTGTAACTCCAGCCCCCCTCTACTGGCATGGAGTTGGTGCTGGACCTGTAACTCCAGCCCCCCTCTAATGGCAGGGGGATGGTGCTTGACCTGTAGCTCCAGCCGCCCTCTACTGGCAGAGAGTTGGTGCTGGACCTGTAGCTCCAGCCCCCCTCCCCTAGTGGCAGAGGGTTGGTGCTGAACCTGTAGCTCCAGTCCCCCTCTACTGGCAGGGGGTTGGTGCTGAACCTGAAGCTCCATCCTCCCCTCTACTGGTACGGGGTTGGTGCTGGACCTGTAGCACCATCCCCCTCTACTGGCAGGGTGTTGGTGCTGGACCTGTAGCTCCAGCACCCATCTACTGGCTGGGGGTTGAAGCTGGACCTGTAGCGCCAGCCCCCCTCTACTGGCAGGGGGTTGGTAATGGACCTGTAGCTCCACCCCCCTCTACTGGCAAGGGGATGTTGCTGGACCTGTAGCTCCAGCCCCCCCCCCCCTCTACTGGCAGTTGGTTGGTGCTGGACCGGAAGCTCCAGCCCCCCTCTACTGGAAGTGTGTTGGTGCTGCACCTGTAGCTTCAGCCCCCTCTACTGGCAGGGGGTTGGTGTTGGGCCTGTAGCTCCAGCCCCCCCCCCCTCTCAACTGGCATGGGGTAGGTGCTGGACCTGTAGCCCAGCCCCCTTCTACTGGCAAGGGGTTGGTGCTTGACCCGTAGCTCCAGCCCCCCTCTACTGGCAGTGGGTTGGTGCTGGACCTGTAGCTCCAGCGCCCCTCAACTGGCAGAGGGTAGGTGCTGGACCGGTAGCTCCAGCCCCCTTCTACTGGCAGGAGGTTGATGTTGGATCTGTAACTCCAGCCCAACTCTACTGGCAGTGCTATGGATCTGGACCTGTAGCTCGAGCCCTCTATAGTGGCAGGGGGTTGGTGCTGGACCTGTAGCTCCAGCCCCCTCTACTGGCAGGGGGTTGGTGCTGGACCTGTAGCTCCAGCCCAATTCTACTGGCAGGGAGTTGGTGCTGGACCTGTAGCTCCAGCCTCCCCTCTACAGGCAGGGGGTTGGTGCTGGACCTGTAGCTTGAGCCCCTCTATACTGGCAGGGGGTTGGTGCTGGACCTCTAGCTCCAGCCCCTACTCTACTGGCAGGGGGTTGGTGCTGCACATGTAGCTCCAGCCCCCCTCTACTGGCAGGGTGTTGGTGCTGGACCAGTAGCTCCGACCTCCCTTCAACTGGCAGGGGGTAGCTGCTGGACCTGTAGCTCCAGATCCCCCCCCCCCCAACTCAACTGGCAGGGGGGGTTGGGTTGGTACTGGACCTGTAGCTTCAGCCCCCCTCTACTGGCAGGGAGTTGGTGCTGGACCTGTAGCTCCAGCCCCCCCCCTCTACTGGCAGTGGGTTGGTGCTGGACCTGTAGCTCCAGCCCCCCTCTACTGGCATGGGGTAGGTGCTGGACCTGTAGCTCCAGCCCCCCTCTACTGGCATGAGGTTGGTGCGGGACCTGTAGCTCCAGCCCCTCTCTACTGGCAGTGGGTTGGTGCTTGACCTGTAGCTCCAGCGCCCCTCAACTGGCAGGGGGTTGGTGCTGGACCGGTAGCTCCAGCCCCCTTCTACTGGCAGGGGGATGATGTTGGACCTGTAACTCCTGCCCAACTCTACTGGCAGTGCTTTGGTGCTGGGCCTGTAACTCCAACCCCCCCCCCCCCCTTCCCTCAACTGGCTGAGGGAGGTTGGTGCTGGACCTGTAGCTCCAGCCCTTCCTCTACTGGCATGGGGTTGGTGTTAGACCTGTAGCTCCAGCCCTTCCTCTACTGGCATGGGGTTGGTGTTGGACCTGTAGCTCCAGCCCCCCTCTACTGGCAGGGGGGTTGATGCTGGACCTGTAGTTCCAGCCCCCCCTCTACTGGATGGGGTTGGTGCTGGACCTGTAGCTTCAGCCCCCTTCTACTGGCACGGGGATGGTGCGGGACCTGTAGCTCCAGCCCCCCTCTACTGACAGGGGGGTTGGTGCTGGACCTGAAGCTCGAGCCCCCCCCCCTCTACTGGCAGGGGGGATCGTGCTGGACATGTAGCTCCAGCCCCCCTCTACTGGCATGGGGTTGGTGCTGGACCTGTAACTCCAGCCCCCCTCTACTGGCAGGGGGGTTGGGGCTGGACCTGTAGTTCCAGCCCACCTCTACTGGCATGGGGTTGGTGCTGGACCTGTAACTCCCAGCCCCCCTCTACTGGCAGGGGGGTTGGTGCTGGACCTGTAGCCCCAGGCCCCCTCTACTGGCAAGGGGTTGGTGCAGGACCTGTAGCTCCAGGCCCCCTCCAACTGGCAGGGGGTTCGTGCTGGATTTGTAGCTTCAGCCCCCCCCCCTCTACAGGCAGGGGGTTGGTGCTGGACCTGTAGCTCCAGCGTCTCTCTACTGGCAGGGGCTTGGTGTTGGACCTGTAACTCCAGCCCCCCTCTACTGGCATGGAGTTGGTGCTGGACCTGTAACTCCAGCCCCCCTCTACTGGCAGGGGGATGGTGCTGGACCTGTAGCTCCATCCCCCCTCTACTAGCAGAGAGTTGGTGCTGGACCTGTAGCTCCATCCCCCTCTCTACTGGTACGGGGTTCAAGCTGGACCTGTAGCACCAGCCCCCTCTACTGGCAAGGGGTTGGTGCTGGACCTGTAGCTCCAGCACCCCTCTACTGGCAGGGGGTTGGTGCTAGACCTGTAGCTCCAGCCCCCCTCTACTGGCTTGGGGTTGAAGCTGGACCTGTAGCGCCAGCCCCCCTCTACTGGCAGGGGGTTGGTGCTGGACCTGTAGCTCCAGCCCCCCTCCTCTACTGGCAGGGGGATGGTGCTGGACCTGTAGATCCAGCCCCCCTCCCCTCTACTGGCAGTGGGTTGGTGCTGGACCTGAAGCTCCAGCCCCCCCCCCCCCCACTACTGGAAGTGGGTTGGTGCTGCACCTGTAGCTCCAGCCCCCCCTCTACTGGCATGGGGTAGGTGCTGGACCTGTAGCTCCAGCCCCCTTCTACTGGCAAGGGGTTGGTGCTTGGCCTGTAGCTCCAGCCCCCCCCCTCTACTGGCAGGGGGTTGATGTTGGACCTGTAGCTCGAGCCCCTCTATACTGGCGGGGGTTGGTGCTGGACCTGTAGCTCCAGCCCCTTCTCAACTAGCAGGGGGTTAGTGCTGAACGTGCAGCCCCGCCCCCCCCCTCTACTGGCAGGGGGTTGGTGCTAGACCTGTTGCTCCAGCCCCCCTCTACTGGCAGGAGGTTCGTGCTGAATCTGTAGCTCCAGCCCCCCTGTACTGACAAGGGGTTGGTGCTGAACCTGTAGCTCCAACCCCCCTCTGCTGGTAGGGGGTTGGTGCTGGACCTGTAGCTTCAGCCCCCCTCTACTGGCAGGGGGTTGGTGCTAGACCTGTAGCTCCAGCCCCCCTGTACTAGCTGGGGGTTGGTGCTGGACCTGTAGCTCCAGCTCCCCCCCCCCCTCTCTACTGGCAGGGGGTTGGTGCTGAACCTGTAGCTCCAGCCCCCCTCTACTGGCAGGGGGTTGGTGCAAGACCTGTAGCTCCAGCCCCCCCTCTACTGGCAGGGGGTTGGTACTGGACATGTAGCTCCAGCCCCCCTCTACTGTCAAGGTGTTGGTGCTGGAATTGTAGCTCCAGCCCCTCCCCTCTACTGGCAGGGGGGTTGGTGCTGAACCTGTAGCTCCAGCCACCCTCTACTTGCAGGGGGTTAGTGCTGGCCTTGTAGCTCTAGCCCCCCCCCCCCTCTACTGGCAGGGGGTTGGTCCTATAACTGTAGCTGCAGCCCCCCTTTTTTGGCAGGGGGTTGGTCTTGGACCTGTAGCTCCAGCTCCCCTCTACCGGCAGGGGGTTGGTGCTGGACTTGTAGCTCAAGCCCCTCTCTACTTGCAGGGGGTTGGTGCTGGACCTGTAGCTCTTGTCCCCCTCTATTGGCAGAGAGTTGGTGCTGGACCAGTAGCCCCTCTACTGGCAGGGGGTTGGTCTTATAACTGTAGCTGCAGCCCCCCTTTTTTGGCAGGGGGTTGGTCCTGGATCTGTAGCTCCAGCACCCCGCTGCTGGTAGGGGGACGGTGCTGGACCTGTAGCTCCAGCCCCCCTTTACTGGCAGGGGGTTGGTGCCGAACCTGTAGCTTCAGCCCCCCTCTACTGGCAAGGGGTTGGTGCCGAACCTGTAGCTCCAGCCCCCCTCTACTGGCAGGGGGTTGGTGCCGAACCTATAGCTCGAGCCCCCCCTTTACTGGCAAGGTGGTTGGTGCTGAACCTGTAGCTCCAGCCCCCCCTTTACTGGCAGGGTGGTTGGTGCTGAACCTGTAGCTCCAGCCCCCCTCTACTGGCAGGGGGTTGGTGCCGAACCTATAGCTCCAGCCCCCCCTTTACTGGCATTGTGGTTGGTGCTGAACCTGTAGCTCCAGCCCCCCTCTACTGGCAGGGTGGTTGGTGTTGGACCTGTAGCTCCAGCCCCCCTCTACTGGCAGGGGGGTTGATGCTGGACCTGTAGTTCCAGCCCCCCCTCTACTGGATGGGGTTGGTGCTGGACCTGTAGCTTCAGCCCCCTTCTACTGGCACGGGGATGGTGCGGGACCTGTAGCTCCAGCCCCCCTCTACTGACAGGGGGGTTGGTGCTGGACCTGAAGCTCGAGCCCCCCCCCCCCTCTACTGGCAGGGGGGATCGTGCTGGACATGTAGCTCCAGCCCCCCTCTACTGGCATGGGGTTGGTGCTGGACCTGTAACTCCAGCCCCCCTCTACTGGCAGGGGGGTTGGGGCTGGACCTGTAGTTCCAGCCCACCTCTACTGGCATGGGGTTGGTGCTGGACCTGTAACTCCAGCCCCCCTCTACTGGCAGGGGGGTTGGTGCTGGACCTGTAGCCCCAGGCCCCCTCTACTGGCAAGGGGTTGGTGCAGGACCTGTAGCTCCAGGCCCCCTCCAACTGGCAGGGGGTTCGTGCTGGATTTGTAGCTTCAGCCCCCCCCCCCTCTACAGGCAGGGGGTTGGTGCTGGACCTGTAGCTCCAGCGTCTCTCTACTGGCAGGGGCTTGGTGTTGGACCTGTAACTCCAGCCCCCCTCTACTGGCATGGAGTTGGTGCTGGACCTGTAACTCCAGCCCCCCTCTACTGGCAGGGGGATGGTGCTGGACCTGTAGCTCCATCCCCCCTCTACTAGCAGAGAGTTGGTGCTGGACCTGTAGCTCCATCCCCCTCTCTACTGGTACGGGGTTCAAGCTGGACCTGTAGCACCAGCCCCCTCTACTGGCAAGGGGTTGGTGCTGGACCTGTAGCTCCAGCACCCCTCTACTGGCAGGGGGTTGGTGCTAGACCTGTAGCTCCAGCCCCCCTCTACTGGCTTGGGGTTGAAGCTGGACCTGTAGCGCCAGCCCCCCTCTACTGGCAGGGGGTTGGTGCTGGACCTGTAGCTCCAGCCCCCCTCCTCTACTGGCAGGGGGATGGTGCTGGACCTGTAGATCCAGCCCCCCTCCCCTCTACTGGCAGTGGGTTGGTGCTGGACCTGAAGCTCCAGCCCCCCCCCCCCTACTACTGGAAGTGGGTTGGTGCTGCACCTGTAGCTCCAGCCCCCCCTCTACTGGCATGGGGTAGGTGCTGGACCTGTAGCTCCAGCCCCCTTCTACTGGCAAGGGGTTGGTGCTTGGCCTGTAGCTCCAGCCCCCCCCCCCTCTACTGGCAGGGGGTTGATGTTGGACCTGTAGCTCGAGCCCCTCTATACTGGCGGGGGGTTGGTGCTGGACCTGTAGCTCCAGCCCCTTCTCAACTAGCAGGGGGTTAGTGCTGAACGTGCAGCCCCGCCCCCCCCCCTCTACTGGCAGGGGGTTGGTGCTAGACCTGTTGCTCCAGCCCCCCTCTACTGGCAGGAGGTTCGTGCTGAATCTGTAGCTCCAGCCCCCCTGTACTGACAAGGGGTTGGTGCTGAACCTGTAGCTCCAACCCCCCTCTGCTGGTAGGGGGTTGGTGCTGGACCTGTAGCTTCAGCCCCCCTCTACTGGCAGGGGGTTGGTGCTAGACCTGTAGCTCCAGCCCCCCTGTACTAGCTGGGGGTTGGTGCTGGACCTGTAGCTCCAGCTCCCCCCCCCCTCTCTACTGGCAGGGGGTTGGTGCTGAACCTGTAGCTCCAGCCCCCCTCTACTGGCAGGGGGTTGGTGCAAGACCTGTAGCTCCAGCCCCCCCTCTACTGGCAGGGGGTTGGTACTGGACATGTAGCTCCAGCCCCCCTCTACTGTCAAGGTGTTGGTGCTGGAATTGTAGCTCCAGCCCCTCCCCTCTACTGGCAGGGGGGTTGGTGCTGAACCTGTAGCTCCAGCCACCCTCTACTTGCAGGGGGTTAGTGCTGGCCTTGTAGCTCTAGCCCCCCCCCCCTCTACTGGCAGGGGGTTGGTCCTATAACTGTAGCTGCAGCCCCCCTTTTTTGGCAGGGGGTTGGTCTTGGACCTGTAGCTCCAGCTCCCCTCTACCGGCAGGGGGTTGGTGCTGGACTTGTAGCTCAAGCCCCTCTCTACTTGCAGGGGGTTGGTGCTGGACCTGTAGCTCTTGTCCCCCTCTATTGGCAGAGAGTTGGTGCTGGACCAGTAGCCCCTCTACTGGCAGGGGGGTTGGTCTTATAACTGTAGCTGCAGCCCCCCTTTTTTGGCAGGGGGTTGGTCCTGGATCTGTAGCTCCAGCACCCCGCTGCTGGTAGGGGGACGGTGCTGGACCTGTAGCTCCAGCCCCCCTTTACTGGCAGGGGGTTGGTGCCGAACCTGTAGCTTCAGCCCCCCTCTACTGGCAAGGGGTTGGTGCCGAACCTGTAGCTCCAGCCCCCCTCTACTGGCAGGGGGTTGGTGCCGAACCTATAGCTCGAGCCCCCCCTTTACTGGCAAGGTGGTTGGTGCTGAACCTGTAGCTCCAGCCCCCCCTTTACTGGCAGGGTGGTTGGTGCTGAACCTGTAGCTCCAGCCCCCCTCTACTGGCAGGGGGGTTGGTGCCGAACCTATAGCTCCAGCCCCCCCTTTACTGGCATTGTGGTTGGTGCTGAACCTGTAGCTCCAGCCCCCCTCTACTGGCAGGGTGGTTGGTGCTGGACCTGTAGCTCCAGCCCCCCTCTACTGGCAGGGGGGGGTTGGTGCTGGACCTGTAGCTCCAGCCCCCCTCTATTGGCAGGGGGTTGGTGCTGGACCTGTAGCTCCAGCCCCCCTCTACTGGCAGGGGGTTAGTGCTGGACCTGTAGCTCTAGCCCCCCTCTACTGGCAGGGGGGGTTGGTGCTGGACCTGTAGCTCCAGCTCCCCTCTACTGGCAGGGGGTTGGTGCTGGACCTGTAGCTCCAGCCCCCCTCTACTGGCAAGGGGTTGGTGCTGGCATTGTTTGGGAGTTTGTTGGCAGTTTCAAGGCTTCAGTCTCTTCGAACCCAGCAGCGGTCTGTTTTGGTTCACTGTCTTCCTGGATGCTTTCCCGGTAGGTTGGTGGAGTGTCACCCGCTCTCTGTGCCTCTGTGAGAGGGGCCAGGAATCCCGGGTTCAAAAGAGGATCATGGGTTAAATCACCATGCAGGCCTGAAATGGATCCCATGTTTCCTTTCACCTGATGTCTCTGTTCACCTACCAGAATATATTTTTCTAGGAGTTAGACAACTATTTTAGATTGTATGTTAAGGAAAGTCAGTAGTTGACCTTGGGGAACCCCAATAAACCTAAGAACAGGCTTCCTCTCCTCAAAGCGCAACTCAATATCTTGTGAGATGACCTATGAGAGAAAATAAAAAACTTACTGTTAATTGCTTCTTGGGTATCTCTCCAGTAATTCCCTGAACTTTATTCATGATGCTGGAGGCTGAGTCTCCCAGGTGTACGGGGTCAGCTGTGGCACCTGTCTCTGTGGTCATCATCTCCAGGGCCTCCCTGATGGTCTCCTGCACCTGTCATTACCAACACAAACATTAATGGTGGAGGCTGAGTCTCCCAGGGGCCAGATTCACGAAGCAGTTACGCAAACACTTACGAACCTGTCCATCTTTTCTCAATCTTTGGCGGCTTTGTTTACAATTATTAAACAGTTAATGAGCTCCGAAACACCAGGAGGCTGTTTATAACAATAACAACAGTTGAATGGGAAGTTTTCATGCTTGTAAACTGTTTAATAAATGTAACCAAAGCCGTCAAAGATTGAGGAAAGATGTACACGTTCGTAAGTGCTTTCGTGAATCTGGCCCCAGGTGTACGGGGTCAGCTGTGGCACCTGTCTCTGTGGTCATCATCCCCAGGGCCTCCCTGATGGTCTCCTGCACCTGTCATTACCAACACAAACATTAATGGTAGAGGCTGAGTCTCCCAGGTGTACGGGGGTCAGCTGTGGCACCTGTCTCTGTGGTCATCATCTCCAGGGCCTCCCTGATGGTCTCCTGCACCTGTCATTACCAACACAAACATTAATGGTGGAACCTGGACTATAATGAAGCATCAGGCTCTGAGTAAAGTAACTGGACCATAATGAAGCATCAGGCTCTGAGTAAAGTAACTGGACTATAATGAAGCATCAGGCTCTGAGTAATGTAACTGGACTATAATGAAGCATCAGGCTCTGAGTAAAGTAACTGGGCTATAATGAAGCATCAGATTGAGTAAAGTAATTTGACAATATAAGTAATGTTTCTCTACACAGACCACAGTGTAGAGAAACACCAAGATGACAGTTGAATTTATTAATAAAAATGTTTCAAGTGTTAGAGCAAAAAGTTTCCTATACATGAAGTCAACTCTCATCTTTATGTGTCTCTATGTCAAAAGTGTTTATACAGAGGCAATACTACACTCAGTTGGGTGAAAACAATGTGACCTTCAGCAGCGTACCTTCACTGAGGTGTGGATAGTCTTGACATTTGGGAAAAGTTCCTGGCACTTCTGGAGCCAATCTTCAATCTTCATGCTGCACTCATCAGCTGTGCCTATGGTTGTGTCAACCTCCTGTAGGGTGTTGACTATGTCGAGGTTCCCCAACATGGCCTGCAGCTGAGTCTTCCCTTCCTCTCCTTGTGTTGTCATATCTATCACACTGGTATCCTCCAGTTCCAAGAGCTGCATTGCTGACTTGTTCTGCTCTACCAGAGCATAGAGTCTGTCCTGGAGCTGGAGGTGGTGAGTCTTCCAGTCCCCCAGCTGCCCCGGTACTCCCCCAGCTGGAACAGTACCTCTTCACAGCTAATAATGAGGCTGCTGATGCTGCTCTTCTGCTCCTGCACCAGGGAACGTAACTTCTTACTGATGCCTCTGGCGGGACCTTCATAAGGTTTTGCTGGCACTGCTTCCTGAGTTGTTAGCTGGATATTTTTGAGTTCCTAACTAAAGCCTCCACAGCATAGCTAATTGGGAACTGAGTTGCAGCGTGGCAGCGTGCTCGGCACGGCAGCTGGGGCAGGTCAGCTGACCATTCTTGATAGCATTGTCAATACACTGGTGAGCAGAATGTGTGGCCGCACGCAGTGTGCGAGGTCGTAGCTGATTGTCATCATAATCATTAAAACACACTGAACATTCCTCTGGCTTGTTATCCTGTGGATAAAATATTTGGTAAATCTAGATGTATTTACAATAAAAAATAATATTACAGTACTGCACAATATTTCCTGATAAAAATTACATATTATTTTCATAATTTCTTTGTACAGAGGAGCCTCGGTATTTGCACTACTCTCAATTTGCACTGCTAACCGGCCACTGAGGCCGAGGTGTGCAGATAACGGCGGATAGCCGCAACCAGACCTAACACATGATGTACTCCCAGCCTGATCAACCAAGCATCAATGTTCCAAGGACCCCCTCCAGAAAGCCGCCGTCTCAATCTCCACCAGAAAAGAAATAGACGGCTGCAACTGAACAAAACCGACCACCAAGACTGAAAGAGCAAAACCCCTGCGCAGGAGAGCATGAAGCTCACCACCCAACCCCCAGAGGCCAATGCCAACAGAAACAGAACCTTGGAAAACAATCTTGAACTGAAGGGGCCACCACAAACCGAGGAAAAGAGGGCAAAAGAGAGCACCCAGTCCAAGGACCAAAACGGTTCCGGCAGCACATGAGCTGGCCAGGAGGTGAAACTATACATGAGAAAGCTTGCAGAATGGGGCGGAATGACATTCACCCTAAACACAAGCTGGAGCGGCTCCGCCAGCGCTGCAAGATAAGAGGCGACAGTAATAAGCATCAAATGATGGTCATGAAAAAGCCAAGAAAGAAAGGACAAAACAACCCGAACAGAAATTAAAGACAGCCTACAAAGAGAGAGGAAATGGCGAAAAGAACACCAGGAAACTTCATATTGTTGCCGAGAAGAAGCTCGCAGGTGAGACACCTTCAATGAACCCACCTGATCACCATACAAGTGGTGATACACCCACGCCAAAAAGACCAGACATGAAGAGCAAAGGAGTAGACCAAACCAGCCATGTGCCAGACTATCCCAATCT
>NC_091166.1:1883605-1968605 GCF_040958095.1 Procambarus clarkii
TCTTCCACACTCAAAGTGTTTAGCCTATTATCTTGCATGATCATCTTTGTGCCTCTCATATGTCCAAGCTGACGGAATCTCTTCCCACACTCTGGACACTCATGAAGTTTATCACCTGAATGCACTAACATGTGAGTCTTCATACTTCCAAGACAACTGAATCTCTTCCCACACTCTGGACATTTATGAGGTTTGTCACCTGAATGCACTAACATGTGCCTTATTATATTTCCACGTACTCTAAATTTTTTGCCACACTCGGCACATTGAAAAGGTCTCTGATCCGCATGCACCATCCTGTGATTCTTCATATGCCCACGCTTACTGAATCTCTTCCCACACTCTGGACACTCGTGAGGCTTGTCACCTGAATGCACTAACATGTGAGTCTTCATATGTCCATGCTGACTGAATCTCTTCCCACACTCTGGACACTCATGAAGTTTATCACCTGAATGCACTAACATGTGAGTCTTCATATGTCCATGCTGACTGAATCTCTTCCCACACTCTGGACACTCATGAAGTTTGTCACCTGAATGCACTAACATGTGCCTTATTATATTTCCACGTTCTCTAATTTTTTTGCCACACTCGGCACATTGAAAAGGTCTCTCATCCGCATGCACCATCATGTGACGCTTCATATGTCCACGCCGACTGAATCTCTTCCCACACTCTGGACATTCATGAAGTTTGTCACCTGAATGCACTAACATGTGGCTTATTATATTTCCACGTTCTCTAATTTTTTTGCCACACTCGGCACATTGAAAAGGTCTCTCATCCGCATGCACCATCCTGTGATTCTTCATATGTCCACGCTCACTGAATCTCTTCCCACACTCTGGACGCTCGTGAGGCTTGTCACCTGAATGCACTAACATGTGAGTCTTCATATTTTCAAGACGACTGAATCTCTTCCCACACTCTGGACACTCGTGAGGTTTATCACCTGAATGCACTAACATGTGAGTCTTCACATGTGAAGGACAGGTGAATACCTTCGGACACTGTGGACACTGGTGAGTCTCCATCTTCTTTATGACAGGTGCAGTTTGTGTGAAGGTTTTCTCCCCGGATGTTGGGATAAGCGTCAAGGCTTGAGTGTTGTTTCTTAGAGTTAGACTTGATGTGAGCACTTGGCGGTCAGTGGTGGTGCTTCTTCTTTATGATAGGTGCAGTTTGTGTCAAGGTTTTCCCTTAATGCTCGTGCTGGACATCACCGGCGGGTGGGACTCGCTAAATTGGCGGCGGTTGTTTACCCTCTCATCACCTAAGCGTTCCAATGTTTTTGTCTGGTTCCACATATCATTTTTCCTACTTCTTATTTTTGTTTATAACTGGTCATTTACAATTAACACTTGTATTTATATTCATGATTTTCAATCAAAGAATGTAATTGAAATTGTTTCTTTAAACATAAAGCCACACGATTATACTTTTTGAAGGGAATAGCTCTCCCACAGTGGATGCACTACATGCGCAGAGTTGACCACCAGGAGTTTCATATTCACTTTTATTTATTTATGTCGTACCTAGTAGCCAGAACGCACTTCTCAGCCTACTATGCAAGGCCCGATTTGCCTAATAAGCTAAGTTTTCCTGAATTAATATATTTTCTCTAATTTTTTTCTTATGAAATGATAAAGCTACCCATTTCATTATGTATGTGGTCAATTTTTTGTTATTGGAGTTAAAATTAACGTAGATATATGACCGAACCTAACCAACCCTACCTAACCTAACCTAACCTTTCTTTATAGGTTAGGTTAGGTTAGGTAGTCGAAAAAGTTAGGTTAGGTTAGGTAGGTTAGGTAGTCGAAAAACAATTAATTCATGAAAACTTGGCTTATTAGGCAAATCGGGCCTTGCATAGTAGGCTGAGAAGTTCGTTCTGACTATTAGGTACGACATATATATATATATATATATATATATATATATATATATATATAATATATATATATATATATATATATATATATATATATATATATATATATATATTATTAAATATGACCGAAAAAGTAAGATTAATAATTCTAACACGAATTTTCTCAATCTTTCGTACATTACGCTTCACTGTTGGAGGTAAATAAAAAATCACTTCTCCAAAATTCATTTTTATTTCTAGTCTGACGCGACACGGGCGCGTTTCGTAAAACTTATTACATTTTCAAAGTACATTTTTAGTTTTTTTTAATTACATTTTTAGCAGTCTCCGTGGTGTAGTGGTAAGACACTCGCCTGGCGTTCCGCGAGCGCTATGTCATGGGTTCGTATCCTGGCCGGGAAGGATTTACTGGGCGCAATTCCTTAACTGTAGCCTCTGTTTAACGCAACAGTAAAATGTGTACTTGGATGAAAAAACGATTCTTCGCGGCAGGGGATCGTATTCCAGGGACCATAGGATTAAGGACTTGCCCGAAACGCTACGCGTACTAGTGGCTGTACAAGAATGTAACAACTCTTGTATATATCTCAAAAAAAAAAAAAAAAAAAAACTTCACAAATACACAACTGATTAGAACTTACGTCTCTCTGATATTATATCTACATTTGAGTGAGGTGGGAAGGGTGATGTGGCATTAACACAACCCAGCAAACACAGAACGTTTGTGGACGTTTTTAAATGGTTCCACAAAGGTAATACTGTAACTTTTGACATAAATACGTATATCTGATGTTCTTAAAACCAAAGGATATAACTAAAAACATATATTCTTGAGACACAGTTTTTTAAGATTTATGTAAAAATTTAAAAATAATAGTGAATGCTATGGTATTATAATGTTTTCATGCTTTATATTTAAGAATAAATAATTTTCAGTCAACATTTAGTTTTTTTTGTTTACTTTCTGTAAAGCTATCCAATTTACGTTCTTATAACATAAATATAACATTTATATGACGTCAGTATAACGTTATTTACACGACATCATTACGTTATTATGATGTTATATTAACGTATAATTCCTGTGTGAAAACCAGAATATATATTGAACTTTATGTTTTAAACCTTGTAAAGTTATCATAAAACTTGGAATAAGACGGTAAGCATGCTTTACTTATGAAAATATACAAACAAATCAACAAAAACATTTTAACATAAAAAACATAAACATAACATAAATTAATTGCATGCATGGGAGTTAACTGGAACTCTGTAATATTGCATACATGAACCTTAAGGTACAAACCCAGTGTATTTACTCATGCAGTTCTTTCCTAAATCTAAATTTTTCCAATTTTTACACTTTGTTTCGAGTTCTGTCTTGTGTTGCTACTTTTAATACCCATTAATGTCCCCTTTGTTATGTCCATTCATCCCATTGTGCACCTCTACCATATGTCACTCCTAATTCTTTGCTTTTCTAGAGAATGTAATATAAGCTTTGACAATCTTTCTTCATATGACAGGTTAACAGGTAGAACAAAGATTACCATTTATATATGGATAACTATTATAAGTCGGTTTGAATGAGTGAATTGCTGCTTGAAGATAGGTATATACACCTGTGGTACTATCAGATTGCATCGTGGTGAGCCTAAAACCCTTCAGATCCAAGCAAAGGGTAAAATGCCAGCAGATACAATTGCGAACACATTGATACCAAAATGAAAGACATATGACGAGAATTGAGGTAACCAAAGTGAAAAGAGTGTTCACATTACATTGCACTAGAGTGCTCCCGGGTTACTTTCTCTCACTTTCTCTGTTTTGTGCGGATGGTACACCTTGCTTTTGGAGTTTATATGCATTTAAACCTGTAGATAATTCTATTGCTAACACATTGATACCAAAATGAAAGACCTAGGATGACAATTGGGGTGACCAAAATGAAAGAGTGTATACATTTTATCGCTCTTGTGCGCTCCCTGGTAACACACTCTCGCTTACTCTGTTTGTTGCGGATGGTAAGCCGGGCTTTTATTTATTTATTTATTTATTTATGCATATACAAGAATGTACATAAGGAATGTGAGGATACAATTATGGTAATTACAGTCTTGTAAAGCCACTAGCACGCGCAGCGTTTCGGGCAGGTCCTTAATCTAAGAAAATTTTAAGGAGGTAAATACTTGCAAAATTTATAGACAAAAAAATGATAACAGATTACATGGAATGAAAAAAAAAAAAGATGAGAGAAAATTATAGGTACAGTATATTAAAGCACATAGGTAGCTATGATTGATTGCAATGACAGCTTAAAATGGTAGTTGACAACAAATTGGTAGGCACAATACAGCAGAAACAATATAAGATTGATTGCAATGACAGCTTGAATGGTAGTTGACAAAAATTGGTAGTCACAATACAGCATATGGCTAGCACATAAAAGAAGACAGCAATGAACACAATGATAAGGTTTTGGAGTTTATATGCCTTTAGTCCTGTAGAGAATTCTATTGCGAACACATTGATGCCAAATTGAAAAAACTAGGATGAGAATTGAGGTAACAAAGTTGAAAAGGGTATACACTTTTCAGTATTATCACGCTCTCTAATGTAATGAGAGTTGCCTGAGGGTGGCTCAGCTTTCTTTTTCTGGTACCCTTGGCCTACATTCATCTTGTCGGCGGGTGGAGCGCGCTGCTGTCTTTGACATTATATGCACATAGTTCTGTTGGGAATTCTATTGCGAACGCATTGATACCAAAATGAAAGACATAGGACGAGAATTAAGGTGACAAAGTTGAAAAGAGTATACACTTTTCAGTATTTCCGCGCACTACCAGGGAATGTCCAAACAAAAATGGAGAGAGTGGAGGGGTAACTTGCCCAAAACGCGAAAGTGTTTGGGGAGATTAACTTTCGTTCAATACTATTATGCAAAAGGAGCCACACATCTATGGTTCATCCAATAAAATCAGCAGACTTCTAGATGTTACTACTGCTCGGCTTAGACTCGGTTACAAGTATTTCTGGGAATTCTCATTATCTGCCGATGTAGACCTGACCAAATGTTAACTGTCAACAAAATTATTTGCACACCCCTTCGTCACTATGTGATAGTGAATTCAGAGACAATTCTATAACCAATGTACCAACGATGTGTCAATATTTCATTCAAAATGATCTGGTACCAGAAATTTTAGCCAAATATCCCCAGTTTGCTAACTGTAAGTAGTAACTAAGTGATTGTAACCTATCCACCGCTGCCCACTGGATGGGGAGCGGTGTGCAGGACAAACATATCAATTGTGACACTAGCTCTCCACATATGTCAGTTGCTTAATTTAGAAACTGTACTTGTGATCGATCTCGAACCTATTGTTGATGTGACGACTTATACTGAATTTTGTAACTAGCTCATCAAGATTGTAACTTGCTTAGCTAAATGAATTGTTGGGTTCAGTCCCTGAGCCCATTATGTGCCTCTGCAACCCTTTCCACTACCGCCCACAAGATGGGTATGGGGTGCATAATAAATGAACTAAACTAACTTTAAGGCATCCTGAAAGAAAGCTTGGAGGGCTTGAAAAATTGCAGAACGAAGCCTTGAGGATAATCCTTGGGTGCCTTCGTACCACAAAGATACTTAATATGAGAAAGGAACTTAATATTCCGAGCGTTGTTTATCGTGTTACTGAAAATAACTGTCAAATTGGTATAAAAATGCTTAGGCTAGCTCATCCTAACCCTTGCACAGAAGCCCTCCAGAATTTCTTTATTGAATGTAAACATTGTTTCAAATAGATAAATAAAATTGGAACTGAACTCAGAAAGTATCAGATTTATAATTTGTACCAAGAGAGACAACAATAGCACTTTCCTGCACTGTAGGAAATTACACCCTTTTCAATTTTAATCCCTCCCTTTCCATCAAAGGAGCAAATTAGAGATCAGTCCCAGCTTTGTCTTGAGGCAAAGCTCAACGTCTTAAG
This sequence comes from Procambarus clarkii, assembly GCF_040958095.1. Classification (NCBI taxonomy): domain Eukaryota; kingdom Metazoa; phylum Arthropoda; class Malacostraca; order Decapoda; family Cambaridae; genus Procambarus; species Procambarus clarkii. Next base: position 1,889,498 of record NC_091166.1, read on the forward strand.
CCATATTGATGCTCTGTCCACAGAGCATTCTCTCTCTCAAATCATATACACTGAAGGTTTCCTACAGCGCCCAACGGGTGCAGCTGGAAGTGCAGTTGTCCTGGCAATAGGATATGACTTATATTTTGAGTGGGGAGTCCGTATAAACAACTGGGCCTCTACCCTTCAGACTGAACTATTTGCCTTGCTCCTTGCACTGAAATGTGTACAAGTATCCAAACTTGATACATTAGTTGTAAGTGACTCTTTATCATCCTTAATTGCTCTCAACTCTTTAAGACATAACTGTAACATGCTTGTGTCTGAAGCTAGACACAAATACAATAACAACTTGAGGAACCTTATCATAAACAATAATCTCAACAAAAATCACATAGTTCTCAGAGGTGATTTCAATATTGACCTAGGGCTACAAAATAACCCTCAAGTAGACTGTTTCCTCAACAGCATGAATTCCTGTATGCTCATCCCCGCAATCACCAGGCCCACCCGAGTCACTCAAACATCTGCGACTACCCTGGATCACTGATGGACCAACATAACAGCTCCTCTTACATCAAGTATAATCACTGACAGAACAACTGACCACTATCCTACCTTCCTTGTAGCGAACATGGCCATAACACCACCAGGTAACAAGAAAATTACCTTTAGGTTACAATGTGAAGCGGCAATAGGCAATCTCACAAATGCCCTCCACAATGTAAACTGGGAATCTAAATTTATCAATACACAGGATAATAATTCGTTAACTAGCCTCTTTCCAAAATTTAAAGCCTTTACAATACTTATTGTCCTCTCCTCACCAAGCAAGTAACTGGCAAAAAGGTTAAATAATCCCTGGCTCACTAATGGCATACTTAAAGCAATCGACAAGAAACATGAATATGAAAAAAAAACTTAGGATTGGCCTAGTTGGAAAAGAAGTAGTTAAGAGGTATTCATCAGTGCTTACCAGTATAATAAGAGCAAAGCGTTCCTATTACGAGAATAGATTCAAAGAAGCAAAAGGCAACATAAAAAGCACATGGAGAGCCATCTCTACCATCCTAGGAGCTAAACAACATTCACATAATAAGATAAAAATCTCCAAGGATGGTTATACACCTGCAACAGATCTTGAAACAGCAACTGAATTTAATAGCTTCTTTTCATCGTTTGGTGCTCACCTTGCCCGAAAAATCCCAGAGACTCAGACATATGTTACCACATATCTTTCACGCAGCTATCCAAACTCTCTTCTCCTCTCTCCGGTCAGCCCTACAGATGTTGTGTCCATCATTCACTCGCTAAAAACCAAAGCTGGGAACATTAGTGAAATACCATCGATGGTACACAGGCGTGCCTCCCATGCCCTTGCACCATCCATAGCACTGCTGTTCAACAAATCCCTAGAGTGTCATACCTTCCCTGATATCCTTAAAAAAGCAAGAGTAACGCCAGTTCATAAAGGAGGTAACACGGCAGACATAAATAATTACAGACCCATATCGAATCTACCTATATTATCAAAATTATTTTTTTTTTTTACAAACAGCTCTACTCCAATCTTGTAAAATTCAATATACTAAGTCCCTGTCAGTTTGGCTTCCGCTCCCAAAAGAGTACCAATGATGCTATTGTTAGTCTGCTTGACTTAATCTTCTCAGCCCTTGACAAAAGTGAGTTTCCAATTGAACTCTTCATCGGCCTGAGAAAGGCCTTTGATACTGTTAACCATAACTACCTCTTACTTAAATTCCACCATTATGGAATCCGTGGCCTTGCCCTAAACTATATCCGATCCTATCTTAGTAACAGACACCAATATGAAGCCATCAATGATATAACCTCTCCCACTCTACCACTTAATTACCGTAAAGGTGCCACAGAGCAGCATCCTAGGACCCTCCTGTTTCTTATATACATCAATGATCTCCCTAATGTCTCTAACATACTTAAACCTATATTGTTGGCTGATGATACTACTCATCTACTCTGACCCCAACCCACTCCTGTTAAATAATGTTGTAAACAATTAATTAAAAAAAGTCTACTTGTGGATGTCAACCAACAAACCTCACACAAAACATAGAAAAGACCTACTATATCTTATTTGGAAACAAATCAACAAATGCAATTCAGCTTCAGATAGATAATGTAAACATTAGCAATAAAAATGATGGAAAGTTTCTTAGCCTATACTTAGACAAGAGACTCAACTTCCGCACCCATATACAACACATAACTAAAAAGGTTTCTAAAACAGTTGGTATACTGTTTAAGATCAGATATTATGTACCCTACTCTGCTCTCCTCTCACTCTATTATGCACTTATCTATCCCTATCATTCTTATGGCGTTTGTGCTTGGGGTTCAACCTCTGCAAACTACCTCAAGCCCATCATCATCCAGTAAAAATCTGCTATCAGGACAATAAATAACTCTACCTTCAGACAACACACAGCTCCCTTGTTCAAATCCTTAAACATGCTAAACAAATTCACTCCATACATTCTCCTGTGTAAATTACGTTTATAAAGCCCTTTTTCTAACTGCAAACCCTGTTCTGAAACTCTTCCTGGACAGATGTAATAGAACACATGGCCACGTCCCCACCAGACATAAATATCTCTTTGATATCCCCAGAGTCAAACTTAATCTATGTAAACACTCTATGTAAATAAAGGGACCTAGTCTATGGAACTCACTCCCTTATAATGATTTGAAAAGCTGTCCAACTTCTGCCATATTCAAAAATAAAACCAAAAAGTACCTGTAGTACTTTTTAAGTACGAGGGAGTAATGCGCAAAGCGTCCCTCACCTGTGACGTCACAGCGTCACCTGACGCCATATCAACACATCGGCCATTTTGTCGTCAGTTCAGTCATGGCGAGGACTAACCCTTCATGCAAACTGCACCTACTATCAAGAAGAAGAAGATTTTGTGTTCCACCGATAGTATTATCGTAAGTAAGCACTTATATTTTATATTTTATTAAATTAATTGATTCTATTTTTCTGTAATAAAGGTCCAAAGGGTTGTTAAGGAACAAGGGTGTAGCGATACCGACGCTCAGTGCGCTCAACTCACACCAAAGTATCACCTGTGTAGCTTCTGTAATTAGTGTTAATTAGTTATGCTATAAGATAATGAAGCGAGTATAAGATTAACTCGCTACAAGGGTACTGTGTTGGGAGGTGAGGGCTGTTACTGGTGTCTGTGGGGATGTGAGGACTTGTACCAACCACTATCACCACCAGTACCTTGTCTTGCATCCTGCTTAGTATTCCTATTGAGATATGAAGTATTATTGCATTCATATAATTATTCATTCATTGTCATTACTATTTTTATGGGCTATGTTCTGTTACCCTAATGCTTTTTACCCCTGGGCATGTCCATTTACTCTCCAGCCCTTCACAAGCCACTGCTGCACCCCCTCCATGCCCATACTTACTGTGCTTATTCTTACAGGACTGCACTGCATTATGTGGTGCTCACTGCCTGGACACCTTGATACATGCATTATAGGGTTCTGGTAGTTGTTCTACTCACCAAGCCCTTCCAAGGCCAGGCTTGACATGTGAGAGCTTGGTCCAACAGGCTGTTGCTTGGACAGGCCCCTCAGGCCCACATATCCACCACAGCCTTGTTTGTCCGGCACTTCAAAATCAAATGTTTATTTACGTAAGGTACATACATATTTTTAGGTAAGGTACTCTTTATTTGGGTAAATTTATCTTCGTAGTATTTAGCTTTGGCTCGTCTAATTATCTTGGATAGCAATAACGAGTAATTCTTTGAGAATTCTTTGGAGACAATTCCTAACCTATACTTCTCCCAACCTATACTTCTTCTCAAGGTCATCTTCACTTCTTGAAGATGTTCAGGTTTTCTCTTGAAGATGTCGACGGTTGTTCCAGCAATACTGTATTTCTTTTATTGCTGAAAACCTGTTTTCAGCCATAAAAAAATAATCCTGAATCCAGAAAAAAATCCCTTTTGTATCGTCTGGAAATTTTCAAATATTGCTGATCAAACCTGAGTCTAAATTATTTGTATATATTATGAATTACAGAGGTCCCAGGACAGGGTTTTTAGGCACTCCACTTACATTTTCCCACTCTGACTTAACCCCCATTTATACAAACTCAGTCTTATCTTTTAGCTAATAATTTATTGTACACACCATACTCAGCCTGTGTAGGGTAGTTTATTGTGCATGTGTAGTATATATATTTGTGTAGTATATTTGGTATATTTAATGCCTCTAACCTCTCCTCATAGTTCTTGTCCTTCAGTTCTGGGAGCCACTTAGTAGCATGTCTTTGCACCTTTTCCAGTTTGTTTATGTGCTTCTTAAGATATGGGCACCATACAACCGCTGCATATTCCAACTTTGGTCTAACAAAAGTCGTGAACAATTTCTTGAGTATTTCGCCATCCATGCATTTAAAAGCTCTGAATATTATCCTTTACCTGCAATTGGTTGTTGCTGTATTTATAGAATATGATTTGTTCTACTTTACATTTGTTTGTTCCTTTTTTTCAAAATTTCTTTCTGCCTCTCTCCTCACTGCCGTGTAGTTGTTTCTCTTTGTATTACTGGTATGTTTGGGGGTTTGGCCTCTTCGTATATTGATTCCATTTTTGTGTCTTTTGGTCTCTGTCCGTCTTGAAATTTCAGTTGAACAAATCCTGTTTCCTAGTTCTGCATCTTTGTTTTGGTATAAATGTTTTTGTTCCTTTATCATATATTTCACAAAATTGACATACTGTGCATTAATTCATCTCAATTACTTCCTTTCCTAACAGCAAGCCTTTCCAGTAAAATTCTTTGAATTCTTTTCTGACTTCTGGCCTAATGTTTGTTTTATCCTAGTGTGTATGATGCCTAGCGTGTGTCTGGTGCCTGTTGTGTTAAACCGAAGATAAATGCATAAGTATAGGTCAGTAATTTCTCCAGCTTTGAAAGGGGCTTTCATTATGCAGCAGTATTCCACTCTAGAGAGCACTAGCGTCTTGAAAACTATCATCATCGGTATAGCATCTCTAGTGTGAAAAGTTCTTGTTATCTATCCTGTCATTTTTCTTGCAGTTGTGACGGCTACTTTATTGTGTTCTTTAAATGTAAGGCCTTCTGACATCAGTACACCCAAATCCTTTACGTTGCTTTTCCGTTCAATGTTATGATTTGACTGAGTTTTGTAAGTGGTTTCCGTTTTTATATTTTTTATTTTTTCCGTAGCGCATGAGCTGAAACTTATGTTCGTTAATCACCATGTTATTTTCTGTAGCCCATAGAAAGACCTGATTTACATCTGATTGGAGGTTTGCCGTGTCCTCTATGTTGCCTACTCTCGTGAAGATTCTAGTGTCATCTGCAAAGGATGATCAAGTACTATAGGTTGTGTCCTTGTCTATGTCCGATATGAGGATGAGAAAAAGTATTGGAGCAAGCACAGTACGCTTGGGGACTGAGCTCTTTACGGTTGATGGTCCAGATTTTATTTTGTTGACTACTACACATTGGGTTCTATTAGTCAGGAAGTTGTATATCCATCTGCCTATTTTTCCGGTAATTCCTTTTGAACGCATTTTATGTGCAATAACACAATGGTCACATTTGTCAAAGGCTTTTTTTTGTCAAAGCGTTTTGTTTGTCTTCCATGGCATCTAGTGCCATGTCAGAGTGGTCCAGCAACTGTGATAGGCAAGAGCGCCCTGTTCTGAAACCATGTTGTCTGGGGTTATGGAGATGCTGTGATTCCATGTATTTTGTGATCTTACTTCTTAGCATTCTCTCAAAGATTTTTATGATGTGCGATGTTAGTGCTATCGGTCTGTAGTTTTTTGCCTCTGCCTTATTTCCTCCTTTATGGGGCGGTGCTATCTCTGCTGTTTTTAGTATGTCAGGGACAATGCCAGTATCTTGGCTTTGTCTCCAAAGAATGTGAAGGGCCTGCGATAACGTTTTTTACAGTTCTTGATGAATATAGAGTTCCAAGAGTCAGGGCCTGGTGCAGAGTGCATAGGCATACTGTCTATGGCTTCTTCAAAATCCAGTGGGGATAGGATCACATCTGATTTATGATTTGATGTTGGTATCATATCCATGAAAAATTCATTTGGGTTATCAATCTTCAGTGTGTTCAGTGGCTCGCTGAAAACAGTCGTACTGATTGTGTGGTAAGGCGTACTGATTCTTGTGTGGTATTGTGGCAAGTGCAATAATATGTATTGTTTCATTGCAGATAAGAGATTCCAGATCGTTCCAGATTTCCGAAGTACTGAAATGCACACCATACAAGCTTGGTGGATCTAGGTGCAAGGTAAAATAATTTACATTTACTTGAATATATTTTTAGCTAATTATCAGTATATATATAATATATTTATATGCATATATATATATATATATATATATATATATATATATATATATATATATATATATATATATATATATATATATATGTCATATATATGCATATATATGCATATATATATACATATGTCATATAATGCTTTGAAACTTTTGACGGTTTTGGCCTCCACCACCTTCTCACCTAACTTGTTCCAACCGTTTACCATTCTGTTTGCAAAAGTGAATTATCTTACATTTCTTCGGCATCTTTGTTTAGTTCGTTTAAATCTATAACCTCTTGTTCTTGAAATCCCAGGTCTCGGGAAATCTTCCCTATCAAATTCATCAATTCCTGTTACTGTTTTGTACGTAGTGATCATATCTCCTCTTTTCCTTCTGTCTTCTAGTTTTGGAATATTTAATGCCTCTAATGTCTCCTCATAAATCCTGCCCTTCAGTTTTGGTATGAATGTTTGTGTGCCTTCATCGTATATTTTGCAAAATATGGAATACATCTCATTTACTTTACTTTAAGAATATGGTTCGATCAATTAAAAACCCTCTTGTTCAAATTGCAAAGAGACAGAAAGAGATGCAGCATGCTCAATGGATTATATATTAGTGATTATTATTAGGATTATATATTTGTGAATCATATTAGTGATTCAATTATTATGGTCATAAAACAATAAACAATAGTTTTGCTGTTATTACACTCTATTCACAGGTTATATATAAGTATCTTGCATGTTTTGTTCACCATTACAAACCACTAAGTTGGTTTGATTTTGTTGAGATTGTTATTTATGATAAGATTCCTTACGTTATCTGAGAATGAAGCTATGTTGGTATTGGGAAATCTATAGATGGCACTTATAGTCAAGGAGGATTTAAGGGATTTACTGGAGAACTTGGCAAAGGTATATTCACAATAGTCGTCTCTATTACTAATGACAACTATTGCAGATGAAGGTATCTTTGTAAGATATTGCTATGCCACCTCCTTTTTTTATTAGGCCTGCAGTTGTGAATGGCTTTATTATCAGCCAAGTTGTAGCATACAACATTGCATATATATGTATATGGCATACATATATATATTATATATATATATATATATATATATATATATATATATATATATATATATATATATATATATATATATAATATATATATGTCGTACCTAGTAGCCAGAACGCTCTTCTCAGCCTACTATGCAAGGCCCGATTTGCCTAATAAGCCAAGTTTTTCTGAATTAATATATTTTCTCTATTTTTTTCTTATGAAATGATAAAGCTACCCATTTCATTATGTATTAGGTCATTTTTTTTATTGGAGTTAAAATTAACGTAGATATATGACCGAACCTAACCAACCCTACCTAACCTAACCTAACCTATCTTTATAGGTTAGGTTAGGTTAGGTAGCCGAAAAAGTTAGGTTAGGTTAGGTTAGGTAGGTTAGGTAGTCGAAAAAAACATTAATTCATGAAAACTTGGCTTATTAGGCAAATCGGGCCTTGCATAGTAGGCTGAGAAGTGCGTTTCTCGCTACTAGGTACGACATATATATATATATATATATATATATATATATATATATATATATATATATATATATATATATATATATATATATATATATATATATATATATATACATATATATATATATATATATATATATACATATATATATATATATATATATATATATATACATAATATATATATATATATATATATATATATATATAATATATATATATATATATATATATATATATATATATATATATATATATATATTAAATATGACCGAAAAAGTAAGATTAATAATTCTAACACGAATTTTCTCAATGTTTCGTACATTACGCTTCACTGTTGGAGGTAAATCAAAAATCAATTCTCCAAAATTCATTTTTATTTCTAGTCTGACGCGACACGGGCGCGTTTCGTAAAACTTATTACATTTTCAAAGACTTTAGTTCACAAATACACAACTGATTAGAACTTACGTATCTCCGATTTTATATCTACATTTGAGTGAGGTGGGAGGGGTGATGTGGCATTAACACAAGACAGAACAAGAGGGGATATTAATAGGGTATTAAAAGTATCAACACAAGACAGAACACAAACAATGGGTATTGAATAGAAGTGTTTGTAGAAAGCCTATTGGTCCATATTTCTTGATGCTTCTATATTGGAGCGGAGTCTTGAGGTGGGTAGAATATAGTTGTGCAATAATTGGCTGTTGATTGCTGGTGTTGACTTCTTGATGTGTAGTGCCTCGCAAACGTCAAGCCGCCTGCTATCGCTGTATCTATCGATGATTTCTGTGTTGTTTACTAGGATTTCTCTGGCGATGGTTTGGTTGTGGGAAGAGATTATATGTTCCTTAATGGAGCTCCATTCCCACCTCACTCAAATGTAGATATAAAATCGGAGATACGTAAGTTCTAATCAGTTGTGTATTTGTGAACTAAAGTCTTTGAAAATGTAATAAGTTTTACGAAACGCGCCCGTGTCGCGTCAGACTAGAAATAAAAATGAATTTTGGAGAATTGATTTTTGATTTACCTCCAACAGTGAAGCGTAATGTATGAAAGATTGAGAAAATTCGTGTTAGAATTATTAATCTTACTTTTTCGGTCATATTTAATAATATATGTCTACAGGAAAGACTGCTACCAAAATATACTAATATATATATATATATATATATATATATATATATATATATATATTATATATATATATATATATATATATATATATATTCAAAATTCGTCAGTGTACTACATTTTTGTTGTTGCTTTTAGGTGATGCTTTTAACCAGTGTACGTGGGTCTGATTGTGCAACCACGGTTCGAAGAATAATGAAGATATGAACAAACGGCCTGTGGTCACTATACAGTCTGGAAGGGCAAAAGAAGAAATTGGCATTTCTACAAAAACAAGAACTATATAATGTTATTTTAAGTAAGTAACCAAAAATTAAATAATTTTTTTAAAGTTTAAAATTCACTTAAAAATTTAAATTTTAAATTAAAAATTTTAACCAAAAAACTTAATATTTTTCATATTTGGAACCATTCCATAATATTTTCCCAAGCATAAATGATTATATTTCTATCACTTGCTCTTAAGATTGTTTCATTTAATAGAGGTTGGCATAATTGTTCTCTGCTGCTAATAGAACTGACTGACTTAGCTATAGGAAAATGTAAACTTAATTGGTTTATCCATTACAGTATTTTGCAGTTTATTTCATGATCCTGTGCTTAATACTTGCATAAATAGTAGATTACAAAATGCATTTTTATATCATTAGTATTGAATAATAATAATGCAAATAATTGACTTATAAATGATGTACAATTAATTGGTAGGTGATATTATATTATTAATATTTTTTCATTCTTGCAAAGCCTTAACAAAGTCATTAACATGTTAATATAAACTTGATCACCTTCCACTTATTTTCTCATGTGCTACCTACATGTACAAAACCTTATTCCTAAATGCATATTTTGTTCTGAAGCTTGTCCTTTATATGTTGTGTATCACCATCTCTGGAGAGTTTTATCTGATTGATGTATAAATTACTTTTAATTTTACAGAATATTATTGTTATACTGAATTTATTATTATATAAATAACTTAATTTTACAGAATCATTTATCAACGCACATCCACAAGTTGAGGAGGAGGATGTGACCTTCCAGATTTCTGAAGTACTGAAACATGCACCAAACACGCCTGGTGGATCTAGGTACAGGGTAAAATAATTTAAATTTTTTTTTTTTTTTTACTAATTGTCCGATATATATATATATATATATATATAGATATATATATATATATATATATATATATATATATATATATATATATGTATATATATATATATATATATATAAATATATATAATTTTATATATATAAATATATATATATAAGTAATTATATATATATATATATATATATATATATATATATATATATATATATATATATATATATATATATATATATATATATATAATGTGTCGTACCTAGTAGCCAGAACGCACATCTCAGCCTACTATGCAAGGCCCGATTTGCCTAATAAGCCAAGTTTTCATGAATTAATGTTTTTTCGACTACCTAACCTAACATTTTCAGCTACCTAACCTAACCTATAAAGATAGGTTAGGTAGGGTTGGTTAGGTTCGGTCATATATCTATATTAATTTTAACTCCAATAAAAAAAGAATTGACCTCATACATAATGAAATGGATAGCTTTATCATTTCATAAGAAAAAAAATAGAGAAAATATATTAATTCATGAAAACTTGGCTTATTAGGCAAATCGGGCCTTGCATAGTAGGCTGAAAAGTGCGTTCTGGCTACTAGGTACGACATATATATATATATATATATATATATATATATATATATATATATATATATATATATATATATATATATATACTGTGACGATAATCTCCTTCAAGAGATTGAGCCTGCTCTTCCCTCCACAAATACGTCGCAACAAATATATATAACTACTATGGAAGAAATGTCCAACAATGACAACAACACCAGCAAGGTTTGCCAGCGAGCAAAACGTATGCAGCCAGAGACACCTGATCAGACTCAAACCGCCAAACTACCTGTTGATCGCTGCCGGCTCCTCGCTGATTGGTCGCCGGTCTGGCTGCAACTGCACTCGCCCCCCCCCATACTACTTGATGTCTGGGGTCGCCACGACCTCAGACCTCAGAATATTCTGTGCTTCCGTGGTTACCACTCCTCCCGGCTAGACGTTAGCGTATACTGAGAGAGGTGGTAGCTTAAAGCCAATATTCCAGCACCTTACCTTTATTTTTGTATTGCACTTCTTGTTATTTTGTCTTAACGTAACTTTTCATTGTGTCATTTAATTATTCTTATTATTTTGATTGATTGATTTTATTATACAAATTTGTTTGTCCATTTTTTCATGTTTTGATTTATTTAACGTAATTAAAATTTCATTGTTAAAGTTTACTTGTGTTTTGTGTGTCTTCTCCTTACCTTACCACAGACGAAGTTCCAGTTTTTTCTATTTTTTTTTATAACTATGTGACGAGGCCATACCCCTAGCCTCAAACAGCCGAACACCAACGCGTTACCGTCACAAGTTATATGGGGGCCTGTCCTAGGAGCTTCACTCAGGTACTGGTGCCAAGTGGTAATTTATGGTAAGCGTATTTAACTTTGTTAACATAGCTTTACTATTTTTCATATTCAATTTCATTTTTTATAAGGTGCGGTGTATTGTGCATTACGAGAGTAACATATGGTGAAGGTGAGACAACTTTGGATTACGTGGTGACTGTAGGCCTCAGTCATACTCTTAATTGGTCATCTCTCCCTCCGTGTTATTACTCGTGTTTACCATCTTTGTCCCTTGAATATTTCTCATTTTGACAGATCATCATATTGGTACCCTGGTACTGTGGTCTGCCCCGGGTCAAGAGTACCCAATCTTCTGCAATCTGACTGTAGGAGGACAAAGAGGGCCATAGTTCCTCTAGCTCGAACTTTAGTTGCTGAATTGGGACCTCAGTAGCAGTTCTTGTCACCAGTTGACACCTCGCACCCCTACACGTCAGTCAGAGATGATGATACATACAACGGTAGGGAATTAGCTTACTTTTCAGAGCACAAAAGTTCGCTAATTCTGTAAGTATCATATTAAATTCAGTAGGAAAAACTTGCTTTATGTCCTATAGAGACTCGGCAAGGTATGCCTACATCCTTGGACTACCAATTTTACTTTTGAGGCATTTAACTGTTTCATTTGTTTTCGAAACTTTGTTTCATTTGTTAGTAGGATTTTCTTGCCCTTATCCTCTTACATGAGTACCGGGTACAAGATTTCCTGCGCCCTTGATTTAATTTAATCATTTAATATCTTTTACTTAACTTTAATTGTTAAAGATCTCACAGGATAGGTACCAGTTGCCACGTTGTCCTGTTTCTGACATTCACTATTGAATATTCGTGTACCTTTATTTGCTAATTTCACCATGTTTCGTCTCCAAGCTTTCCGTGCAGATCCAGCAGGTGCAATAGGGACTTTAAGTCATGCCAAGAAGACTGAATTACAAACTCTTGCACATGAGTATCAACTAACAGTTCCCTACCAAGCCAACAAGAGTGAAATACACAACCTGTTGCTGGATCATTTCCTAGAGCAAGGTAAGATAGATTCTGAAACTCATGAAACTTACTATATTGCAGATAAAACTGATTTGGCAACGATGAAACTCAAACTAGAGCTGGCCAAGATTGAACGTGAGCAGCAAAGGGAAGCCCTCGAACAACAAGAACGAGCAGCTGCCATACGAAGAGAAGAACAAGAACATGAGGCTGCCTTAAGAAGGGAAGAAATCACCCTCAGAGAACGTGAAACTACTTTGAGGAGAGAAGAACAAGAACGTGAGGCTGCCTTAAGAAGGGAAGAAATCACCCTCAAGGAACGTGAGTTTGCAATGCTCCATGAGCGAGAACGAGTACAGCTTGAAACACTCCAGGAGCGGGAACGCTTACAGCTTGAAACCAAACAACGCGAGTTGGAGATACAACGTGAACATGACAAGCAACAAGCGACTCTGGCTCTTGAGTGTCGTCAACGAGAATACACGTTGGAAACTTCACACCTCGCTCAACGCCAGCAAGCTACTGCCAATCTTCCCGTCAGTTTTAATATATCACATGCAAGTAAGTTAATGCCATCCTTTGTAGAAGCAGAAGTTGATGTGTTTTTCACCACCTTTGAAACTCTTGCTAATCAACTCAGTTGGCCTGTCGACCAATGGGCCACACTTCTCAGAGTCCATCTTACAGGTAGAGCTGCAGTCACACTCAGTACTTTGGCGTCTGAGAATGACTACCACACTCTGAAACAAGCAGTGTTGGACGCCTACCTACTTTCCACCGAAAGTTATAGAAGGAAATTCCGTGACCACCTGAAGGCAAGTACCACTACCTTCCTTGAGTTTGCTAACACGAAACGGAGGTATTTCATGAAATGGCTGGAAGCAGCACATGTCTCTACTTTTACAGAACTCGTCAACCTGATGCTTGTTGAAGAATTCTTGAGGCGTGTGCCGCCTCCTGTCCGCCTCTACTTAGCAGATAAAGAAGAAACCGACCACCTGAAGTGTGCTAAGTCGGCTGACACTTACAGCCTCATCCACCGGCTGACACCCGAACCATCCTCCAGTAAGAAGTCGTGGTACAGTTACGAGAAGGTGAGCCCCGATCAAGCTGGTTCACAACTGTACTGCAAGTATTGTAGACTCTATGGACATACCATAGACAAGTGTGGTAAGTCTCAATACAAGGGAATCACTGACCAACAAAAACCCAAACCAACTCCTCCTAAGTCCGGTAAGCCTGTGATGAATGTTGGTGTTGATGTTAATGATCTTTCTCTTTTCAGTAACCACCTGTATACTGGAACTGTCTCTGCCAACGGTTCTAATCCGGAGGGACGTTTCAAATTGAAGATCTTGAGGGACACAGCGGCTCTACAATCGATCATCTTGAAGTCGGCTGTGCCCAACATCACCTACACCGGAGAAACTGTCTTCATCACTGACCTCACTGCTACCACTCCATACCCTCTCGCCAGAGTCCACCTGGATTGTCCCTACGTGAACGGGGAAGTCCAAGTCGCCGTCAGGGAAAAGCCTTTTCCCATGCCTGGAGTGCAACTTCTCCTAGGCAACGACTTGGCAGAAGACCTGCAACCGACCAACCTGATCGTCATGGACAAAACCCAGGTGTGTAACTCTGTGCCAAGTAACCCTATCCTAGAGTATGTTCCAGCAGAGGTTCAAGAGAGTGATGAAGTTTCTCCTCCGGTTCTCGTGACCACCCGTGCACAAGCCGCACGTCCACAGCCAGCTGACTCTACTGCTACCGCTGTCCCTCAAGACCCTCAGAAACTACCCCCGCATCTGACCAAGTTGGAGTTCCGTAAGTTGCAGAGGGAAGATCTTACTTTAACACCATTGTTTTTCCAGGCTGAGACTCAACCCGACAGTATTCCTGGGTTCTTCCTAGAGAACGACTTGCTCTACCGCAGATATAGACCCAGTAAACTGAAGGAGGAGGACGATTGGGCCAACATCGAACAACTTGTGATTCCCACCAGCTTGCGGCCCACTATTCTACACCTGGCCCACGGAGCATTCTCCCACTACGGCTTCAACAAGACTTACCATGGGATTCGTCAAGACTACTACTGTCCAGGTATGGTAAATAACGTCAAACAGTACGTAAAACAGTGTCATACATGTCAGATGGCAGGCAAACCGAACATCTCCATTCCCAGAGCGCCACTGATTCCCATACAGGTGCCTGCGGAACCTTTCCACAGACTCATAATAGACTGTGTTGGTCCTTTACCTCGGACCAGTTCAGGTAACGCCTACATCCTAACCATCCTGTGTCCTACCACCAGATTTCCCATAGCAGTTCCAGTGAAGAACATCACGGCTGCTACGGTTATCAAACATCTATTGAAGATCTTCACTCAATACGGATTTCCCAGGGAGATTCAAAGTGACTGTGGTACCAACTTCACCAGTGATCTCTTCAAAAGGACACTGGAGGAGTTCAACATCAAACAGGTATTGTCCAGCCCCTATCATCCTGCTTCACAGGGTTCTCTTGAACGTAGTCATCAGACCATCAAAGCACTCTTGAAAAAGTTTTGTAGTGAAACCTCGAAGGATTGGGATAAGCAGATTGACCTTATAATGTGTATTTTCAGAAGTCTCCCCAATGAGTCCCTAGGAGTATCTCCTTATGAGATGCTCTACGGCCGTAAGTGCCGTACTCCCCTTAAGGCTTTCAAAGACTCTCTCAGAGATGCCACCTTCAGTGAGCATCAGAATGTGCCCCAGTTTCTTCAAAACCTTCAACACATTCTAGAGAGAGTCCACCGCTTTGCCCATGATAATCTATTGAAAGCCCAGGAGAGAATGAAGACTCATTACAACCAGACCAGCAAAGTAAGAAAATTCAAGCCGGGAGACTTCATCCTTGCATATTTCCCTATCCCAGGTTCACCTTTACAAAACAGGTTTTCAGGACCCTACCGCGTCAAAGAGTGCAGGAATAATAACAACTACGTAATAGAGACTCCAGATAGGCGGCGGAAGACCCAGCTGTGCCACGTCAACCTCCTGAAGCAATATAATGGTACTCCTCCCACTGTCCTGACTAATTGTTCTACCTTCACAGAACCCTACATCCACAGTGAGACCTTCCCAGCTTCTCCTCCCGAAAGCACTGACAAGGAGTCAGCGCTTTCTAATTCCGAAATCCTTAATGATCTTCCCAAATGCTTTCAGGATAATAATCGTGCTCCTTTGCCATATTCTAATTCCACTCTCACCTCGTCAGATAAGCCCTTCATCCTCCATGTCGACGCCAGGGGTACCGACGTTGGTGGTGTCGTGATGCAGCAACGAGGCGAGAAGAATACACCTGTCAGCGACTACTGCTACAAGGAACTACGGAACAATTGGCAAGGAGCTACTCTTCCTCATCCTGAAGCTTCAGCACTTCACTCCACACCTGAAAAGTGCTCGGTCCACCATCAATACGGACCACACCACCCTACATCTCCTGCAGCACGCCCACTTCTCATCTCAACGTCTTCTACTATGGGCTTGCTACCTGCAGAAATTCAACCTGGAGACACGCTATACCAAGAGTCTGACAACATCTTAGCCCATGATCTCTCCAGAGTTTATGAAGTAGAAGCAACTCCATCTAATACTCCACCACATAACGACGTACTTCTTCCAGAACCGCAGGCTTCGGGGGAGAGTTGTGACGATAATCTCCTTCAAGAGATTGAGCCTGCTCTTCCCTCCACAAATACGTCGCAACAAATACATATAACTACTATGGAAGAAATGTCCAACAATGACAACAACACCAGCAAGGTTTGCCAGCGAGCAAAACGTATGCAGCCAGAGACACCTGAGCAGACTCAAACCGCCAAACTACCTGTTGATCGCTGCCGGCTCCTCGCTGATTGGTCGCCGGTCTGGCTGCAACTGCACTCGCCCCCCCCCCCCCCATACTACTTGATGTCTGGGGTCGTCACGACCTCAGACCTCAGAATATTCTGTGCTTCCGCGGTTACCACTCCTCCCGGCTAGACGTTAGCGTATACTGAGAGAGGTGGTAGCTTAAAGCCAATATTCCAGCACCTTACCTTTATTTTTGTATTGCACTTCTTGTTATTTTGTCTTAACGTAACTTTTCATTGTGTCATTTAATTATTCTTATTATTTTGATTGATTGATTTTATTATACAAATTTGTTTGTCCATTTTTTCATGTTTTGATTTATTTAACGTAATTAAAATTTCATTGTTAAAGTTTACTTGTGTTTTGTGTGTCTTCTCCTTACCTTACCACAGACGAAGTTCCAGTTTTTTCTATTTTTTTTTTATAACTATGTGACGAGGCCATACCCCTAGCCTCAAACAGCCGAACACCAACGCGTTACCGTCACAATATATATATATATATATATATATATATATATATATATATATATATATATATATATATATATATATATATATATATATGTCGTACCTAATAGCCAGAACGCACTCGTCAGCCTACTATGCAAGGCCCGATTTGCCTAATAAGCCAAGTTTTTATGAATTAATGTTTTTTCGACTACCTAACCTACCTAACCTAACCTATCCTAGCTTTTTCGGCTACCTAACCGAACCTAACCTATAAAGAAAGGTTAGGTTAGGTTAGGTAGGGATGGTTAGGTTTAGTCATATATCTATGTTAATTTTAACTCCAATAAAAAAAAATTACCTCATACATAATGAAATGGGTAGCTTTATCATTTCATAAGGAAATAATTAGAGAAAATTTATTAATTCAGGAAAACTTCGCTTATTAGGCAAATCGGGCCTTGCATAGTAGGCTGACGAGTGCGTTCTGGCTATTAGGTACGACATATATATATATATATATATATATATATATATATATATATATATATATATATATATAATATATATATATATATTTATATATATATATATATATATATATATATATATATATATATATATATATATATATATATATATATCGTGTGTGTGTGTAATTACCTAAGTGTAGTTACAGGATGAGACCGTCTTCCCAGCACTCTTTGTCATATAACGCTTTGAAACTACTGACAGTCTTGGCCTCCACCACCTTCTCACCTAACTTGTTCCAACCGTCTACCACGCTATTTGCGAAAGTGAATTTTCTTATATTTCTTTAGCATCTGTGTTAAGCTAGTTTCAATCTATGACCTCCTGTTCTTGAAGTTCCAGGTCTCAGGAAATCTTCCCTGTCGATTTGATCAATTCCTGTTACTATTTTGTATGTAGTGATCATATCACCTCTTTCTTCTGTCTTTTAGTTTTGGCATATTTAATGCCTCTAACCTCTCCTCGTAGCTCTTGCCCTTCAGTTCTGGGAGCCACTTCGTAGCATGTCTTTGCACCTTTTCCAGTTTGTTGATGTGCTTCTTAAGATATGGGCCAACTTCTGTTGTTGGGCACCACACAACAGCTGCATATTCTAGCTTTGGCGTAACAAAAGTCATGAACAATTTCTTTAGTATATCACCATCCATGTATTTAAACGCAATTCTAAAGTTAGAAAGCGTAGCATAGGCTCCTCGCACAATATTCTTTATGTGGTCCTCAGGTGATAGTTTTCTATCTAGAACCACCCCTAGATCTCTTTCTTTATCAGAATTCTTTAAAGATTTCTCACATAATGTATAGGTTGTGTGGGGTCTATGTTCTCCTGTTCCACATTCCATAACATGGCATTTATTAACATTAAATTCCATTTGCCAAGTGGTGCTCCATATACTTATTTTATCCAGGTTTTCTTGAAGAGCATGACAATCATCTAAATTTCTTATGCTTCCTATTATCTTAGCATCATCAGCAAACATGTTCATGTAATTCTGTATACCAACTGGTAGATCATTTATGTAGGCAATAGACATCACTGGTGTAAGAACTGAACACTGTGGTACTCCACTTGTGACATTTCTCCAGTCCGATACATTGCCTCTGATTACTGCCCTCATTTTTCTATCAGTCAGAAAATTTTTCATCCATGTTAGAAGCTTACCTGTCACCCCTCCAATATTTTCCAGTTTCCAGAACAACCTCTCTATGTGGAACTCTGTCGAATGCCTTTTTTAGGTCCAGATAGATGCAGTCAACCCAACCATCTCTTTCCTGTAATATATCTGTTGCTCGATCATAGAAACTGAGTAAATTCGATACACAGGATCTTCCAAATCGAAAACCATACTGTCTGTCTGAAATTATATCATTTCTCTCCAGGTGTTCTACCCATTTAGTTTTAATTATTTTTTCCAATATTCCAATTCCAATTTTTTCCAATAATGTGTGTGTGTGTATGTATATTTGTGTTGTTGAATATGACCGAAAGTCATAGTCTTTCTGCCCCTCTCCTTACTGCTATTGTTGTTTCTCGCATCTTTGTATTGCTTGTATGTTTGGGCAATTTTTCCCTTTTTCCTAGTTCTGCATCTCTGCTTTAGTATAAATTTTGTTGTGCCATTATCATATATTTCACAAAACTTGACATACATCTCATTTACTTCATGTCCTAACAGCAAGTGTTTGTCAAATTCCTTAAGGAAATATCTGAGTTCCCCATAATGACCTCTCCACAAGTCAGGTTTTTCAACTGCTTCAAGCTCATTTTCTTCCAGATTATAATGCATTGCATACTTTATTCCCAAAAAGACATGGTCACTTTTACACAAGTGACAATGTCACTTGGGTAAAAGGAGGGAGGTACTGAAAGGAGGAAAAGGGAGGTACCAAAGGAGGGAGGTACTGAATGATAAATATATCTTTCTCTTTCGTGGTAAATATAATATCCAGCATGGAGGGAACATCCCCTTCCCTCATCCTCGTAGCTTGTTTAACATGTAGAAACATGAATGTTTACAGGGTGAGGTTTACGAAATTATATATATATATATATATATATATATATATATATATATATATATATATATATATATATATATATATATATATATATATATATATATAAAGTTTGTGTGTGTGTAATTTATATAAATAAATGATTAAATATTAATTTTGTTAATATCTTTTCAGGGAAAACTTGCAAGTACAATTCGTATACAAGAGGGGCAACAAGAGCCAGAGGATGTCTACTAAGAAAATATATAAGTCTTTATCCTCACACTCTTGATATATGGTCTTCTCTGGTCTCTTTATTTTCTCTCCTCACAAATGTCCTTTTTTTTATTTCTTTTACGTTTCTCTCCTGTTTTTCTTGTCTTTTAATCTCTCCTTTCCTCCTCTCTTCTAACACCTCTCGTTTCCTGTCTCTTCTAGCTTCCCTCTTCCTTTACTTTTTATATTTGTGATATTCATTTATGTCATTTTTATCTTGTATATTTTTCTTGTATCTTTTTCTTATCTTGTGTTTCTCTTCCCCTTCTCTTCAATGATTTCTCATTTCTCTCCTCTCTCTGTTGTTTCTGTTCTGTCTTCTCTCTCCTTGCCTTAATTTTGTTCTGTCTCCTCTTTTGTTGTGTGTGTGTCTTTCTGTCTCTGTCTGTCTGTCTCTCTCTCTCTCTCTCTCTCTCTCTCTCTCTCTCTCTCTCTCTCTCTCTCTCTCTCTTTCTCTCTTTCTCTCGCTCTCTCTGACTCTCTTGCTCTCTCTCGCTCTCTCTCTGACTCTCTTGCTCTCTCTCTCTCTCTGGCTCTCTTGCTCTCTCTCTCTCTCTGGCTCTCTCTCTCTCGCTCTCTCTCTCTCTCGCTCTCTCTCTGGCTCTCTCTCTCTCGCTCTCTCTCTCTCTCTCTCGCTCTCTCTCTCTCTCTCTCGCTCTCTCTCTCTCTCTCTCTCTCTCTCTCTCTCTCTCTCTCTCTCTCTCTCTCTCTCCCTCTCTCTTTCTCTCTTTCTCTCTCTTTCTCTTTCTTTCTCTCTTTCTCTCGCTCTCTCTCTGGCTCTCTTGCTCTCTCTCTCTCTCTGGCTCTCTCTCTCTCGCTCTCTCTCTCTCGCTCTCTCTCTCTCTCTCGCTCTCGCTCTCTGGCTCTCTTGCTCTCTCTCTCTGACTCTCTCTCTGGCTCTCTCTCTCTCTCTCTGGCTCTCTCTCTCTCTCTCTCTGGCTCTCTCTCTCTGACTCTCTCTCTCTGGCTCTCTCTCTCTCTCTCTGGCTCTCTCTCTCGCTCTCTGGCTCTGGCTCTCTCTCTCTCTGGCTCTGGCTCTCTCTCTCTCTGGCTCTGGCTCTCTCTCTCTCTCTCTGGCTCTGGCTCTCTCTCTCTCTCTGGCTCTGGCTCTCTCTCTCTCTCTGGCTCTGGCTCTCTCTCTCTCTGGCTCTCTCTCTCTCTGGCTCTCTCTCTGGCTCTCTCTCTCTCTCTCTCTCTGGCTCTCTCTCTCTGGCTCTGGCTCTCTTTCTCTGGCTCTCTCTCTGGCTCTCTCTCTCTCTGGCTCTGACTCTCTCTCTGGCTCATGCTCTCTCTCTCTCTCTGGCTCTGTGGCGCGCTCTCTCTGGCTCTCGCTCTCTCTCTCTGGCTCTGGGTCTCTCTCTGGCTCTCATATTTCATTTGATTTAAAAATGTCTGAGATTTTTACTTAATCTAAGTTATATTGCATGGTGCTAATATGAATATTATACATGACTGTTTTTTCTTTTCTTTCTCTCTCTCTTTCTCCCTTTCTTTCTTTCTCTTTCTTTCCTTCTCTCTCTCTTTTTCTTTCTCTTTCTACATGAATATTATACTTGACTGTGTTTACATTCACTTGTAGATTTTTATTTTTAGTTAATTAGTCCTAAACTTTTGATTAATAGATTTTTATTATTAGTCATAGAAAAACTATAGTGTTATATGTATACTCGGAAAATTTTACTTGTTTTAGTTTTAAGTAACAATAACTGCTTGTAACGTCAGACTGATCTCAGCATGACATGAATCACAGGCTGCTTGATCACAAAATCTATTGTGTTCACATATTGCATATATAGATTTTTATAGATTTTTAAATTTTTACTTTTATATTCTGTTATAGATATAGTCTATATATTTCGAGCTATTACATATATTTTGTTGTATTACTCATTCTTAATTAAATAAATATAATATTTTAATTCTCTTTTTGTACCCTATTTATTTGTAATTTACACATACATATATAGGATGTCCATTTCTTTCTCAGATATGTCTTCTTTCTTTCTCTCCCTTTCTATTTCAGATATGAATTAAAAAATTATTATACCCTAATTTACCCTAAACGTTTTAATGTAGGTAATTAAAAGATTATAAAAAAGTTTTTAGAAATGTTAATTATTTACGTTCTAAGGTTGTATATAAAAGTTCTCAAAAAACCTTTTCTAAACGTAATTATAAACGTGCTGAAAACAATGAAATGTCGTTTTTAGGATGTTTTAAAAACATGAAAATGTTTGCTGGGGACCTTAGAAGAGCTTTAAGAGTTCCTAAATCATGCAGTGGCCACCCTGAAGCCATCAACACAGCCACTCTCCTGGTCAACAAAGGTGTCCAGCAGCTGGACACCCTCATAAAGACTGTGAAGCAGTATCCTCCCCCGCGATAATAGCTTGATGGTTAAATGCAACCTCAGAATACTGAGAAAAAAAAATTGTACCACTTACGGGCTATTCATGTCCGTGCCACCTCTTGGGTGGCTTAATCTTTATCAATCATCAATCAATCAAACATTAAACAGAGTCTACTTTCAAGTGTGGTCTAGAGCAGACACTTGCGAGATACTGTACCGACGCTCAGTGCGCTCAACTCGCATCAAAGTATCACCTGTGTACTTCTGTATATTCGACCAAATATATATATAGTATCTTAGTGTCTGTGTTTATTTGTCACCATACTTTACGTAACAATAGAACCGTTACACTTTGCTAAGATTTCGGGCAGCACATCATTATGAATGAAGTACTTACACATTTCTTGGACACTATTCATGGTGTTATCTCTAAATTCAGCGATTTTTTCACATTCCATTATATAGTGACGCAAAGTATGCGAATAGTTCTGCTGACAGTTTACATTTAGTCAACTCTACCCTTATTAATATCCCCCTTTGTTATGTTCATTCATAGAATCACTTGATCCATCGTCCAGGCCACGTAACCCAAATTACACTGGTAATAGCACTTATGCTTATTATAATGATTCTAAATTGCATGTACTAAAATGCACTGCCAGAAGAATTAATTGGACTAGCTTATAGAAGGACCTTCACTGCTGAAATGCTTAAGCTCTTTCAAACGGCTCTGGCTGAGGCCAGGGAACGTATGGTAGAGCTGAGGCAGACAGACTGGGAAACTTTTGTCAGTGGTCTCAATTCTCACACGCCGATCGACTTGGAGATCAACTATGAACATGTTTGCCATACAATTTTCGTTTTCTCTAATAGTCACAAAGCCTATTTGAGAGAACGGCATTTTTGTATTGGATCTTCGTGGTAAGACTATTGTTTTGTTGACACGACGAGTGTAATTAATCGACGTAGGTTTTTTTGTTTGTTGCCGGTCTAACGCATCCTTGTTTGACATTTTATACATATTTCCTTGTAGAACATTCTATTGCGAACACATTGGTACAAAAATGAAATACGTACATTGAAAATTAAGGTCAGGACAGTGAAAAGAATAAACTTTTCAAAACTAATTTCGTCGATGTGCAGTAACGGGTAACACTTCACCCACTTCCCACACTCTTGAAGGGGGCGCGATCATGATTCTACATTTATATGCTATGTACGTGTAGGGAATTTTATTGCGATTTCAGTGTTACCAAATTTAATGCTGTAGAACAAGTATGGAGTTTACAACCCTGAAAAGAATAGAAACATTTCGTCGCTGTTTGGAGCTCACGGCTAGTGATCAATGTATAGTTATTCATTTGCGACCGGTCTAACCCATCCTTGTGTGACATTTTATACATATGTTCTTGTAGAACATTTTATTGCGAACACATTGGGCGCTGCCCAATAAACTCGCCCCTCGGAGCAAAATTTAAAAAAAAAATTTTTTAATTTTGATGGAACATAAAATGACCGCCTGTGTTTATGCTGTCGTCAGATGAGGCTGTGACGTCACAGGTGAGGGAAGCACGTACTGCGCATTAATGCCTCGATCCCTCGTTATTTATTTATTTATTATATTTATTTATATATATACAAGAACTTACATTGGGGGTTAAGAGACAACATAGAGTTTAAGTTGGAATTACAATCTTGTAAAGCCACTAGCTATATATAGCGTTTCGGGCAAAGTCCTTAAACTAATCTTTGAGCAAATCCTTAAACAAACAAAGTTCTAGAGAAATAATTAGGAGTAAAATTGATAAAAAGTGTTTAACAGGTACATTACAGCTTTACTTTACAAGTACAGATGATTTTAAGCAGGATAATTACAGTAAAATTGTCAAAAAATTGTTTACAGGTACGATGCAAGAATTTTCGACACAGAAGCAGATCAGAACAATACACAATAATGAACAAGGAATCCTAAGTACAATTAGGAAAACATCTCAGGGTTATACATTGGATTACTGAAGCACAATATGAGGATCATTACAAGGAGTAATGCAGTAGAATATGCACTCATATTCTATTATATCATGATATATCATGATTATATCATGATATATCATTATATTATAATATTCTATTATATCATATTCTATTATATTCTATTAAGTTTATCATGCCCGAAACGCTTTGCGTAATAGTGGCTTTAGGCATTGTATGTACTAGCTATACCTATAAGTTAAACAATCCTTGTAAATATTTATTGTATGTATGTACCTTACCTAAATAAAATTGTATTGTATTGTATTGTATTGTATTGTATTATTAAGTTAATATTAAGTTCCTTCCTCATGTTAAGTATCTTTGTGGTACGAGGGGCATCCAAGGATTATCTTCAAGGCTTCGTTCTGCAGGTTTTCAAGCGCTTTAAGCTTTCTTTCAGTCATCAAGGCAAGCAGAGGTGCAGCATAATCCACTAAAGATCTGATGTATGCAAGGTACATCATTTTGACAATTGTGACATTGGCACCATAGCCTGAGTGATAACCTGCAACATCTCCAAGAGGGCTTATGGAGCCTCTCATTATACTGACGACAGAGTTTGAATACAACAGGACAATACAAGGCCAAGGTATTTGAATCTGTTAACATAGTCAAGCTGGGAGCCATCATACCGTTGCATCTTGCGAACAGCTCCTCCCTGCCTGGGTGAACACCCGTTTAGTATCTTTGTTTCCTCTGCTGAGATATGACTAAACCTAAGTCCTGACATAAGACTAATACAGAGTTAAGAGTGTTCTGCATGTTAGCATAACAAGTAGTGTGTATCATTATATCATCAGCATATACCCAGTAGTGTGTATCATTATATCATCATGTATGATGATTCATGATACAAGGGGGGTCTAAATTGATCTATCGAACGATCTAAATTGGGTACTGAAATATGGTCAAAAGATTGGCAGAGCCGTTTAATTCTGACAAATGTAAGGTTTAGAGGATAGGTAATGACAATAGAGTTAGAAGCAAAAGGCAACATGAAAAGCAAATGGAATACCATGACATATCTATTATCCTAGGAACTAAGCAACACTCCTACAACCAGATACTGTACCACTCCCTAAGGATGGCTTTACACCGTCAACTGACTTAGAAATGGCGAATGAATTTAATAGCTTCTTTTCATCGGTTGGTGCTAACCTTGCCAGTAAAATCCCACAGACTCAGACATATATCAACACATATATCTCTCAGGCAGCTATCCAAACTCTCTTCTCCTTTCACCAGTCAGTCCGACAGATGTTGTGTCCATCATACACTCACTAAAAACCAAAGCTGGGAACATCAGTGAAATCCCATCCATTGTATACAAGAGCGCCTCCCATGCCCTTGCGCAACCTATAGCTCTGCTGTTCAACAAATCCCTTGAGTGTCATACCTTTCCTGATATCCTTAAAAAAGCAAGAATAACGCCAGTTCATAAAGGAGGTAATCCGTCAGACATAAACAACTATAGACCAATATCGAACCTACCCATACTATCAAAAATATTTGAAAAATTATCTACAAACAGCTCTACTCCTACCTCGTAAAATTAAACATTCTTAGCCCCTGTCAGTTTGGCTTCCGCTCCCAAAAGAGTACCAACGATGTAGTTATTAGTCTCCTTGATACCTTGATATAATTTACTCAGCCCTTGACAAAAATGAGTTTCCGATTGGACTCTTCATTGACCTGAGAAAGGCCTTTGATACTGTTAATCACAACTACCTCTTATTTAAACTTCATCATTATGGAATCCGAGGCCATGCACTGGACTATATCCATTAATCCTATCATAGTGATAGACACCAATGTGTAACCATCAATAATATATATCCTCTCCCACTCTATCAATAACCGTTGGAGTGCCACAGGGCAGCATCTTGGGACCTCCCCTATTTCTTATATACATCAATGATCTGCCTAATGTCTATAACATTCTGAAACCTATTTTGTTTGCTGATGATACTACCCTCATCTACTCTAACCCCAACCCACATACACTAAATGATGTTAATAATGAACTAAAAAAAGTCCACTTATGGATGTCAACCAACAAACTAACGCTTAACATAGAAAAGACCTACTATACATCTTATTTGGAAGCAAATCTACAAAATCAATTCAGCTTCAGATAGATAATGTAAACATTAGCAATAAAAATGATGGAAAGTTTCTTGGCCTATTCCTAGACAAGAGACTCAACTTCAGTACCCACATACAACACATAACTAAGAAAGTCTCTAAAACAGTTGGTATACTCTCCAAAATCAGATATTATGTACCTAACTCTGCTCTCATCTCTCTATATTATGCACTAATCTATCCCTATCTCAACTATGGTATCTGTGCATGGGGTTCAACCACTGCAAACCACCTCAAGTCCATCATCACCCAGCAAAAATCTGCTATCAGAATAATATCAAATTCTGCTTTTAGACAACACGCAGCCCCCTTGTTTAACTCCCTAAACATGCTAAACATAATCTCACTCCATAAATTCTCTTGTGTCAACTACATTTACAAAACCCTGTTCTTAAATGCAAATCCTTGTCTGAAACTCTTCCTGGACAGATGTATTAGGACCCATTATCACCACACCAGAAATAAATATCTCTTTGATATCCCCAGAGTTAAACTTAATCTGTGTAAACACTCCATGCAAATAAAGGGAACCAGTTTATGGAACTCACTCCCTACTGAATTGAAAAGCTGTCCAACTTTTACATCATTCAAAATCAATACTAAAAAGTACCTAATTTCATCCTCATAGTTTTTCACTTTTTTCCTAAAATTGCACTGTATCTATTGCTACCCAATCTCCCAACCTTTATGTTCCCAATTTGAACATCTTTACCATTGTGATCATTGCTGTTGTAGCGAGTAGATTATCCCAATAATATACTCGCTCCAAATGCATTGTTAATATTCCTGTCAACCTTTGGAGATGAATGAGGTGAGGCGTTGCCCGGGCAACACGGTGAGGAGTTGCCCGAACATATAAGCAGCAGAATAGCAAACATTCACTAGAGGGCTCACACGCTGACAGCACGGGAGACATCTCCCGTCACGCAGGGTGCAGTCGCACCTCCACAGATCTCCTGTATCTTCTATTGATACTGGAAATGGCTCAAAAGGGCCACCACTTATGGGCTATTCATGCCCAAGCCACCTTTTGGGTGGCTTAATCTTCTCTCTCTCTCTCTCATCACTGAGCCACCACCATCTGGTCACCATTTGGTCCGGGAGACATCTTCCGTCACGCAGGGTGCAGTCGCACCTCCACAGATCTCCAGTATCATCTATTGATACTGGTGATGGCTCAAAAGGGCCACCACTTACGAGCTATTCATGCCTGTGCCACCTTTTGGGTGGCTTCATCTTCATCTTAACACATTCACAAGGGAGACATCTCCCGTCATGCAGGGTGCATTCGCACCTCCACAGATCTCTAGTATCAGCTCTTGATACTGGTAATGGCTTAAAAGAGCCACCACTTACGGGCTATTTATGCCCGTGCCACCTTTTGGGTTGCTTCATCTTCATCTTAACACATTCATAAGGGAGACATCTCCCGTCATGCAGGGTGCATTCGCACCTCCACAGATCTCCAGTATCAGCTCTTGATACTGGTAATGGCTTAAAAGGGCCACCACTTACGGGCTATTCATGCCCGTGCCACCTTTTGGGTGGCTTAATCTTCATCAATCATCATCAATCAAACATTCACCAGAGTCTACTTTCAAGTGTGGTCTAGAGCAGACACTTGCGAGATAATGTACCGACGCTCAGTGCGCTCAACTCACCAAAGTATCACCTGTGTACTTCTGTATATTAGACCAAATATATATATATAGTATCTTAGTGTCTGTGTTTATTGTCACCATACCATTACGTAACAATAGAACCGTTACATTGGTGACCCCGGAGAGTTTCGACGATACCCAGCCACGATGGACTACAACATGGACTCTCACTGGACCTCTACTGCAACTGTTTGCTGTGATGGAACACTGCCAACACCCTCGCCACAGCTATGATTTTCATCGCGTCCATCTCTGCATTTTCATCTACTACGGCTTGCTGCTTCACGATCGTTACTCACTCATCTGACAGCCTCATCAATGATTACATCATGTTGGATCTACAGCTTGTCCTGCCGACTCTCCGTCGCTGCCAGGGCACTGCTTGTCCTACGCCCAGGACAGCTGCTCTGTCATCAGATTCATCTACACGTTCACTGCATTTTGATACTCGGCCGACTCAAGCCCTTTGCGCAGTACAGGGCTTACAGCTTGCGTTTCCGACACTTCGTCGCCTTCAGGACAATTCAGCTCTAGATGTGATTACCTCGTTGTCCTATAACTACGTGCCTACATTACCTCCTAATGTCCTGGTGCCCGAGCCCATCCGCCCCGGATCTAAATGCTCCACCAGCGACCCAAGGACGCAACAATTATGCATATTCTTCTCCTGCTACACCGAGCTTGTCCACACGCTGCCTACATCTTTTATTGGTACCAGACTACAATTTCCACAGTCAACAATGTAGTACTCGGCGTGTACAGTCCTAATCAACCCAAGACGCTACAGCTTCGACACAGAGCAGACAGCAGACTACGACCGCATGGAGCCGCCACGCTCTCGCTCCCCGAGTTCAGACACTCACAATTCTCAATCGAGCCGCCACGCTCTCCCACATAGAGCTCCACGACTCCGGCCTCACTCAGCTCTCTGCTCTGCTCCAGGCTTCGTCTCAACGTCTGCGACACTGCTAAATCCAGAGACACATCCGCCGACTACGCAGTTCACTTTTTCGACCACAGTTACCAGCAGCATCGCCACCTACGACAACGGACAATCCTGTACGACCTCCCACCCTATAACCCCAGTTACCAGCCGCACCACAACCTGATCCTACGACGACGGACGATCCTGTGCGACCTCCCACCCTACGACCCCAGTTACCAGCCGCACCACAACCTGATCCTACGACGACGGACGATCCTGTGCGACCTCCCACCCTACGTCCCCAGTTAGATGACATCAGCGAAGAGGAGGAAGTTAACTTTGATGGTTATGAAACGCGAGCAGGGCGTACAATTCACCGACCAGCTAAGTTCCTTGATCAAGTATTTTTCCTTTCATCCCCTGGGAGGGGGAGTTCTGTACCGAGTAGATTATCCCAATAATATACTCGCTCCAAATGCATTGTTAATATTCCTGTCAACCTTTGGAGATGAATGAGGTGAGGCATTGCCCGGGCAACACGGTGAGGAGTTGCCCGAGCATATAAGCAGCAGAATAGCAAACATTCACCAGAGTCTACTTTCAAGTGTGGTCTAGAGCAGACACTTGCGAGATACTGTACCGACGCTCAGTGCGCTCAACTCACACCAAAGTATCACCTGTGTACTTCTGTATATTAGACCAAATATATATATAGTATCTTAGTGTCTGTGTTTATTGTCACCATACCATTACGTAACAATAGAACCGTTACACTCTCTTCTTATATGTGCTGCCAATGTGCTGTATGGTGTTTATAAATCTTGTTTATCTGTATCTTTTGCTACCCAGTCTCCCAATCTTTATGTACCCAATCTGAACATCTTCACCATTGTGATCATTGCTGTCTTATATGTGCTGTCAATCTGCTGTATGGTGTCTATTAATCTTGTTTAAATTACTAATCAAGCTGTCAATGTAATCAATCAGAGCTTTAATATAACAATGTGCTTTAATATACTTACTAAGCTCTCTCATCTCATTTTTCTCTTGCAATGTATCTTTATCATTTATCAATTCTGATAGAAATTACCTACTTAAAATTATCTGCTAGATAAAGGACCTGCCCGAAACGCTGTGCGTACTAGTGGCTTTACAAGAATGTAAATACTGTACTATCCAATGTATTCTCACAAACCCAATGTACCTTCTTGTATATATATAAATAAATAAATAAATAAATAAATAAAAGTGAATATGAAAAACTTGTTGGTCAACTCTGCGCATGTAGTGCATCAACTGTGGGAGAGCTATTTCCTTCAAAAAGTATAATCGTGTGGCTTTATGTTTAAAGATACAATTTCAAGTACATTCTTTGATTGAAAAACATAAATAAAAATACAAGTGTTAATTGTAAATGATCACTTATAAACAAAAATAAGAAGTAGGAAAAATGATATGTGGAACCAGACAAAAACATTGGAACGCTCAGGTGATGAGAGGGTAAACAACCGCCACCATTTTAGCAGCGCGCCAGCCGGTGATGTCCAGCACGAGCATTAAGGGAAAACCTTGACACAAACTGCACCTATCATAAAGAAGAAGCACCACCACTGACCGCCAAGTGCTCACATCAAGTCTAACTCTAAGAAACAACACTCAAGCCTTGACGCTTCTCCCAACATCCGGGGGAGAAAACCTTCACACAAACTGCACCTGTCATAAAGAAGATGAAGACTCACCAGTGTCCACAGTGTCTGAAGGTATTCACCCGTCCTGGAAGTGTGAAGACTCACATGTTAGTGCATTCAGGTGATAAACCTCACGAGTGTCTAGAGTGTGGGAAGAGATTCAGTAAACGTGGACATATGAAGACTCACATGATGGTGCATACGGATGAGAGACCTTTTCAATGTGCTGAGTGTGGCAAAAAATTTAGAGTACGTGGAAATATAATAAGGCACATGTTAGTGCATTCAGGTGACAAACCTCATGCGTGTCCAGAGTGTGGGAAGAGATTCAGTCAAGGTGGAAGTATGAAGACTCACATGTTAGTGCATTCAGGTGACAAGCCTCATGAGTGTCCAGAGTGTGGGAAGAGATTCAATCAGCGTGGAAGTATGAAGAATCACATGATGGTGCATACGGATGAGAGACCTTTTCAATGTGCCGAGTGTGGCAAAAAATTTAGAGAACGTGGAACTATAATAAGACACATGTTAGTACATTCAGGTGACAAACCACATAAGTGTCCAGAGTGTGGGAAGAGATTCAGTCATCTTAGTGATATTAAGACTCACATGTTAGTACATTCAGGTGACAAGCCTCATGAGTGTCCAGAGTGTGGAAAGAGATTCAGTCGTCTTGGAAATATGAAGACTCACATGATGGTGCATGCGGATGAGAGACCTTTTCAATGTGCCGAGTGTGGCAAAAAATTTAGAGTACGTGGAAATATAATAAGGCACATGTTAGTGCATTCAGGTGACAAACTTCATGAATGTCCAGAGTGTGGGAAGAGATTCAGTCAAGGTGGAAGTATGAAGACTCACATGTTAGTGCATTCAGGTGAGAAAGCTCATGAATGTCCAGAGTGTGGGAAGAAATTCAGTCAGCATGCACATTTGAAGACTCACATGTTAGTGCATTCAGGTGACAAGCCTCACGAGTGTCCAGAGTGTGGGAAGAGATTCAGTGAGCGTGGACATATGAAGACTCACAGGATGGTGCATGCGGATGAGAGACCTTTTCAATGTGCCGAGTGTGGCAAAAAATTTAGAGAACGTGGAAATATAATAAGGCACATGTTAGTGCATTCAGGTGACAAACCTCACGAGTGTCCAGAGTGTGGGAAGAGATTCAGTCGTCTTGGTAATATGAAGAGCCACAAGATGATACATGCAGATAATAGGCTAAACACTTAGAGTGTGGAAGGTAATTAAGAGAATGTTGAAGGATAATGAGGCAGATAATGGTATATTATCTTACCTTTAATCTAACAGTGTGCTATCACAATGCCAGTTGGATGTTCTTCAGAGGTAATTATATTTTGCTTGAGAAATACACTTCATAATG
The DNA here is from genome assembly GCF_040958095.1 of Procambarus clarkii. NCBI lineage: Eukaryota > Metazoa > Arthropoda > Malacostraca > Decapoda > Cambaridae > Procambarus > Procambarus clarkii. Next base: position 1,921,378 of record NC_091166.1, read on the forward strand.
AAAAGGTAAAGATCTGAAGGTATTTTATTATATTGTTCTTTTATGAAAGTTAGATGACTAAGCAAGAACTGGAGAAGCTGTCACTAGGAAAACTCAAAATTGCTTATAAGTACTGTATAGAAATATCTCTTTAATTTAGCAAAGGTAAAACAAAGCTTTAAATGTTTTTCTTCATATTTATGTAAATAATGTGCTTCCTTTTTTTGCTTCCTGTGGAAATTTATTTAAAATGTAATATACTCTGTAGCTAAGTTATGGACATTTTTGTTGTAATATTATTTAGCATTGGAGTTGGTGAAGAAGACAATCTGAGATGTACTTAAGGTGACACTATTTGATTGGTAAGGAAATGTATATTAATCGAGGAATCTTCTCAGGAGATTCATATGCAAACTGATGTCCATTTTTTATTTTTTGTTTAGGCCTATTTATGAGTTCTATTCTTGATTATAAATATTTCACCGAAGAGCATATTGAAGGCTGATTGGCATTTATAGCTGTCAGTCAAGTTAATATGAAATTTAAATTTATATTACTCTAAAAATTTATCACTCTAAATTTACCAGAAATTTATTACTCTAGCCTAACTTTATCAGTTATGCTGTAATTGTCTGGGAATAATATTTTACCCGATTTACCTGAGGGCCACTAACCCGAGTAGCCTCAGTGAGAACAGGAAGTCGTCGGCTTGTTGAAGGTTCCCTTCCCCCTCCCAGTTTGCCTTCATGATTTTTTCCAGGTATATTTTGAAATTCAGCACAGTTTTGGCAGTTATGGCTTTGGTGGGTCGGCAGTTCCATTGATCAATAACCCTGTGGGTGAAAAAGCCTGATTCAAAGTTATATTAGTCTGAATGGCAATTATATTATCCTGACTGTCAATTTATATAAAAAAAATTATATCAGAGATATTTATGTTGTGTTGCTTGTGGGTTCTATTACTTCTATCAATGGAGAGTTTCAGATCAGGGTTAGCATTTAGGAACAAGGTTTTGTACTTGTAAATAGCATAAGAGAATGTGTAGAGCGAGTGTATATGTAGCATGTTCAGGGATTTAAACAGAGGTTGGGTGTTGTTTGAAGACAGTTTTATTGTTCTGATAGCAGATTTTTGTTGGGTGATGATGGGCTTGAGGTAGTTTGTAGTGGATGAATGAACCCCATGCATAGATACTGTATGTTGAGATACCACCCCTAATTTACAAAAAAAGCCTCTAGATTTTTAGCTCCAGCCATTGCATTGCTCTACAACAAATTATTTGAACTCTAAACCTTTCCTGATATTTTGAGAAAAAAAGCAAGAGTAACCTTAGTCCATAAAATCAGCAATCTCACTGAAGTCAACAATTATAGACCAATATCAATTCTGCCGATTTTGTCTAAATTATTTTAAAGTTAATTTACACGCAGCCTTACTCCTATTTATACTTAGTTCTTCCCATAATGGCTTCAGGCCCAAAAAAGGACCAATCATGCCCAGTTAGTATGATTAATTTCATTTATGCAGCCCTTGGAAAACTTATTCATTTATTTGTTGACCTACATAAGACGTTTTGACATTGTAAACACATTAACTTTCTTAAATTGCAACATTACGGAGTAAGAGATCACTCCCTCCAATACCTATAATCTTACCTCAGTGACAGGCTCCAGTATGTCTCTGTGAATAATTCCAATTTTCCCACTCTACCCATAAACACTGGTGTCTCACCGGGCAGTAATCTTCACCCTCTCGTCTTTTTCATCTCTCCCTCCCTTTCCAGCCCGTTGCCATCGTGAGGGGGCTTGGTTGGCGGATGCTAGAGTGTGATGCTCCATGGGACAGTGTCCTCTGTCCTTTTGAAGCCTTATGCTCCTGCTGCCTTCTTCACTAATTGTGCTGAATGCTTTTTCCTACTAAGTTTAATTTTTCCTTCCCAATTCTCCTTTTTAATTGCTATTTCCCAGCGACTTTTTGCTATTCTTGATCATTCTTTTAGATGTCGTCTTCTGTTTTGACACTGGGTGTTAGGTGAGGCACAGTCTCTCGCCCATAAAACTGTGGTACCCAAAATTGTTGAGCAAAGGGACACTTTTATTGTCACTCTTTTCCTTCGTTGCTGAGCCAAATCTTGATGGACTGATGGTTCTTAAAGTGGTGATTGCAGGGCATATATCCACGATGCACCCTTAGGGGGGGGGGGCCACATCCTATTGGGTGTCCTATCCTCTAATTGTGGCGCCATGGTGGGTATGGGGGCTTGTTTGTTGATGAAATGATTACCTGTTCATTTACATGCTGATATCTGACACTTATTTTTAACTTCTCAGATGTGGGGTGGGAGACCAGGGCCCCAAGTCGGACTGTGATGGAAAGCCGGGCTCTGTAGCCCCCTGCTACTTTGGTCCCAGACCAAGCAGCTTCGGACTTTCCCTGCTTGATACCCGCTTGATGGTGTTTTGGGAGTTCTTCTAGTCCCCGAGGCCAGGCTTGACTTAAGAGAGTCTACCAGTCCCGACTATCTCTGCTCCCCTTCTACCTCTGTGGCAGGGTTGAGCCCCAAGCTCCCAATGATGACCACCTCATCACATGGAGTGGCTTCATCTCTCATTGTAACAACTGCGCCTTTTACCCCCCATCTTACTGAGGGTGCTCGGTGCCGTCCTCTCTGCAGTCACACTTGCACAATTCCTTCCGGTTCTAATACCTTCCAAGCTTTGTTTGGTCCTGCTACATGGACTAAGTATTTTAATCTCGGTCATGTTAATTCTACTCGTCCTGATGATTTATTCATCCATAAACACCTAGTTGATACCTGGTTGATGGGGGTTCTGGGGGTTATTCTACTCCCCAAGCCCGGCCCGAGGCCAGGTTTGACTTGTGAGAGTTTGGTCCACTAGGCTGTTGCTTGCAGCAGCCCACAGGCCCACATACCCATCGCAGCCCGGTTGGTCCGGCACTCGTTGGAGGAAACTATCTAGTTTCCTCTTGAAGATGTCCACGGTTGTTCCGGCAATATTTCTTATGCTCGCTGGGAGGATGTTGAACAACCATGGACCTCTGATGTTTATATAGTTCTCTCTAATTGTGCCTATGGCACCCCTACTCTTCACTGGTTGTACAGTACTCTGCATTTTCTACCATATTGTTCACTCCAGTATGTTGTTATTTTACTGTGCAGATTTGGGACCTGGCCCTCCAGTATTTTCCCACTTGTATATTATTTGATATTTCTCCCATCGTCTTTCTAGCGAGTACATTCGGAGAGCTTTGAGACGATCCCTATAATTTAGATGCTTTATCTCGCTTATGTATCCCGTATATGTTCTCTGTACTCCCTCTATTTCAGCAATCTCTCCTGCTCTAAATGGGGAAGTGAGTACTGAGCAGTACTCAAGATGGGACAGCACAAGTGATTTGAAGAGTACAACCATTGTGATGGGATCCCTGGATTTGAAAGTTCTCCTAATCTATCCTATCATTTTCCTGGCTGCCGCAATATTTGCTTGGTTATGCTCCCTAAAATTTAGGTCATCAGACATCATTATTCCCAAATCCTTTATATGTTTCTTTCCTACTATGGGCAAATTAGATTGTGTTTTGTACCCTGTATTAAGTTTAAGGTTCTCAATTTTACTGTATCTTAGTACCTGGAATTTATCGCTGTTAAACATCACGTTATTTTCTGTAGCCCAGTCGAAAACTTTATTAATATCTGCTTGTAGTTTATCAATATTTTCAGCAGAGGTAATTTTCATGCTGATTTTTGTGTCATCTGCAAAGGATGTTACAAAGCTGTGCCTTGTATTTGAGTCTATATCTGATATGAGAATAAGGAAAAGCCGTGGTGCAAGGACTACCTTGAGGTACTGCAGCTTTTAACTGCTCTTGGACTCGATTTTATATGGTTAACTGTTACTCTCCCTGGTCTGTTCGACAGAAAACTGAGTATCCAGCGTCCTACTTTACCAGTTATTCCCATTGACCTCATTTTGTGTGCTATCACTTCATGGTCACATTTATCAAATGCCTTTGCGAATCTGTGTACACGACATCTGAACTTTGTTTTTCTTCTAATGCCTCAGTGATTTTGTCGTAATGGTCAAGTATCTGTGAGAGGCATGATCTTCCTGCTCTAAATCCATGTTGGCCTGGATTGTGGAGGTCATTGGTCTCCATGAAACTAGTGACCTGACTCCTGATCACTCTCTCAAATACAGTAATTTTATTATGTGGGACGTAAGTGCAACTGGTCTATAATTCTTTGCCAATGCTTTGCTACCTCCCTTGTGTGGAGGGGCTATGTCTGCTGCTTTAAGCGCATCTGGTATCTCCCCCGTGTCCAAGCTCTTTCTCCACACTATACTGAGTGCCTGTGCTACTGGCACTTTGAATTTCATTATAAATATTGAATTCCATGAGTCTGAACCCGGGGCTGAGTGCATGGGCATATTGTCAATTTCTCTTTCAAAACCTGCCACGCTCGTGTTGATATCAATTATATTTACAGGGGTTTGTATATCACGCATAAAGAAGTTGTCTGGATCTTCCACTTTCCTGCTGTGTATCGGGGTGCTAAACATGTCCTCATATTGCTTTTTTAGGATTTCACTAATTTCTTTGTCATCCTCAGTGTATGAACCTTCACTAGTACGAATAGGTCCAATACTGGCAGTGGTTTTTGCTTTTGATTTAGCATATGTGAAGAAATATTTTGGGTATTTCTTTATTTTTTGAATTGCTTTCTGTTTTAGTTGCCTTTCGTCAAGTTGATATGAATGCTTCAGTCTGTTCGATTTCTTCAATCTCCCTGTTTAAATTATTCCTTCTTTGTATGGAAAGTCGTGCCTGCTTCAGCACTTCTGTTAACTTTTTTCTTCTTCTGTAATGTCGTCTGTGTTCTCTTTCTACGTTGGACCTTGTGTAGGATTTTTATTACTTAAACATTTTCCCATTGAATGTTGTAAGCTCCTTGTTTATTTTCTCCGAGTCTATCCTTTTATTATTAAAATTTAATTTGTTGAATAGCCCTTCTCGCTTGTTGTTTCTCTTGGGCCTACTACCGTTATTAATGTTAGTTTCCACTTCAATGAGCAATGATATTGTTCGTGAATATGAGGTCCAGCGTGTTCTCATTCCTAGTCGGTTCTGTAATCTGCTGACTGAGCGAGAATTTGTCACAGAATCTCAGTAGTTCTCTGACCTGTGATTGGTTATTTCCAGGTTGATTTCATGCTATAGTATTACTGTTTACTATTCTCCATTGTAAACTGGGTAGATTGAAGTCTCCAAGGAAGATAATATCTGGTACTGGGTTTGCTAGGTTACCAAGGCTATTTTCTATTTTGTGGATCTGCTCAGTGAATTCCTGAACTGTTGCATCTGGCAGTTTGTATATTAGAATAATAATTAGATTTATATTCTCTACCTTGATTCCAAGTACCTCTACCACCTCATTGGTCAAGTTCAGGAGCTCTGTGCATTCCAGCTCCTCTTTAATATACAGACCTACTCCTCCACTTGACCTAATTACTCTTACTTTAGTTGATTTGGTGGATACCTTTGTCACTTTTAACCCCACCCGTACTGGTACACGTGTTGATGCAGCTCCTTCTCGGGAAGCAGCTGTCCACTTAGCCTCGTTGTCCTGCATTGGGGAGACACTGGTTCGAATATCAAAAAATGCCTGGTTAAATAAATGCCAGGATTGGCACAGCTATTCTTCCATACCATGTAGCGACTGGTGATAAGGAACTTAAAGACTACCATAATAAACATGTCCTTGAGGCCCAAGGCCATTCTATCCTCCATATTAATATGTTACTCGCCCTCCCTCGTGGTCGTCATGGCCAGTCTCTTTGTGTAATGAAGATCACTTTTGATAGGTCCCTTCCGTCTTCCGTAACTCTTGGTGCCAGATGCTGTATTCAGGAGTACATCTGCTCTTCTCGCCTCTTCCCTCTGTGGTGTCACCTTGTCGTGGTGAGGGGCTCACGTACACCACCCTGGGACTAGTGAGGGTTGCCTTTGCCCCCTCTCCTGTCCCCTCTTTGTGTGTTGTACATGCAGATGGGCACCACGTAGGGGGCTTGTGAGCCATCGAACTGCCCGCTGGAGGGGTAGCCCTGAGTGGATGGCTGGGTGTCCAGGCTGGGGCAATAGGGGGAGTGGGGTCTTTGCACCAGTGTGGGAGAATGAACTATGCAGTAGGACTGCTTGTTAAAAAGGGGGGGGGGCACCGCTGGGGACGATGCACCCTTCCTGCACTGGCCCGCGCTCGGCCTCCCTGGCTGCCCTCGTAGGTGGTATCCCTTGGATCCAGGCCCCAAACTTTTAGAAAGACTGCTGCATGGATAATGAAACGACTTCCCTTTCCCAGGCTCATGGGGGGGGGGGTGACCAGACCCCTGAGTCGGACTGTGCTGGAAGACTGGGCTCTGTAGCCCCCGCTACATTGGGCCCAGACTGGACTACTCCCCCGCTCCCCTTCCTCTTCTGTGGTTGGGTTGAGCCCCAAGCCCCCTGTGGTGACTACCTCGTCCCCTAGTACGACTCCATCTCTCATTGTGACTACTGCACCTTATAACCCCCCCCCCCTCTCTCTCTCTCTAGGGGGTTCTCACCACCGTCCCCGCCATGGCTGCTCTCGCATGCTTCCTTCCCATACCAATTCGTACCATGCCTTGTTTGATCTTGCTACGTGGACGAAGTACTTTGACCTCCATCATTTAGATTCTACTCCTGACAATTTCTCACTCCATAGGCACCTTGTTGATTCAGTAGATGCCTCTGTTACTTTTAACCCCACCCATCTCGGTACGCATGTTGTTGATGCTTCTTCTCGGGATGCAGCTGTCCACTTGGAGACTTTGTCCTGCAGTGAGGTGACCCCCCTGTTGGGGTCTCCAAGAATGCTCAGTTAAGTGCCAGTGTTGGCACTGTTCTCCTCCCACACCATGTTGCAACCGGTATTAGGAACCTCAAGGACTGCCACGAGGATATTAAACATGTCCTCGAGGCCCAAGGCCATTCTGTTCTCCAGGTTTACACGTTCACGACCCCCTCGTGTCTGTCGCCATCTGTCCCTTCGGCTTGTGAAAATTACCTTTGATGGTTGGACACTTCCGCCCTCTGTTATTCTTGCTGGTGCCAGATGCTCCATTCAGGAGTACATACCCTCTTCTCGGCTTTGTAATAAGTGCTGGAAGTTCGGACATGGTGCCCTCAAATGCTCCAGTATTCTCTCTCTCTCTCTGCCCTATGTGTGGGAACGAAGGTCACTTTAAATCGGAGTGCACTTCTCCCCAGGCTCGCTGCCTCAGTTGCGGTGATGCCCACCCTACCTTCTCTCGCGCGTGTATCCATTACAAACATGAGGCAGCTGTCCTCAACTTGAAGCACTGGGAACGTTTGTCTTTTCCTGAGGCGAGGCGCCAAGTTCACCATCCCCCTCCTTCCCCTTTCGCTGGGGTTTCTTATGCTCACGTGTTGCACTCTTCCTCTCCTCGTCCTTCCCACCTTCCTCAGTCTCACAACAGTTTCCAGGCCTTAGACCCAGATACGCCCACTGCCTGCTTCCCTGTTCCTTTACATTCTGACCCGATGGGTCCCCCCTCCTGGTTCTCTGTCTGGGGTTCCCCTTCTTTCTACCCAGTCTGTCATGTCTCCTGTGTCTTCTTTCTCAACTCCCTTTGATCCTCCTTCCCAGCCTTCTCCTCCGTCTATTAGCTCTCCATGCCGCCTGTCTGTGTGGGCTGATGTCCTTCTCCTAGTGATCATCGTGTTGTTTGCTCTCGTTCTTCTGCTGTTGAGACGTTTGAGTCTGTTGCCTAGTACATTGCTGCTGGAACACCTGTCTCTCTGAGTCAGAAGCAAAAGCCTGGCTTATCTCCTTTCTCCTCCCCGGCTGGTAAGAAAGCTTCACTTTCATCCTCCCCCCCTACCTCTGACTCTATCGCTCCACCTCTCCCATTTCGGTGGTCGAACCCCCTGTTCCTGCTTTGGAGGTTTCTTTGGCCCCCGCTACGCTCTCAGTTCCTGCCCTTCCTGAGGTGTGCTCCCCGGTTTCTGCCCCTCCTGCTGTCCTTGACAGTCCCTCTCGGTTGCCTCCTCCTCTGGACCCTGCTCATCTGCCTCTGGTCTGTCCTCCCACTCCCTTCCCTCCATCTTTACTCAGTTTATCCATGCCCACTATCCCTGACTTCGCTGACCCTGATCCTGATCCTGCACTTCTTTGACATGCTGTGTTCCTTTTTAACCTTTGTTTCTTCATTGTTCTCTGTTCCTGTCCTTTTTCTTTTTGTCGATGTATATTCTTCAATGGAATATTCATGGATATTACGCCAATTTTCATGAATTCCAACTTTTGATTTCACAGTTTTCGCTCCTTTGTGTCCGTCTCCAGGAGCCGATGCTTGGTGCTCATCCTGGTCGCTTCCGTGATTATTCCTTTCTCTCCCCCTGGCCCCCCCCCCCTTCAGATTTTGCTGGGGCCAATAACTTTTCTGCTTTTGATTCGTTCTGATGTTCCCTTCATCCCCTTACTTTTTCCATCACCTCTCCAATGCTCTGTTGCCTGTGTCTTTGTGTGTAAATGGTACACAGTTTGTTCCATTTATCTCCCCCCAAATGTCCCGCTTTCTCTTCCCGATCTTAAACACCTAGTGGACTCCTTGCCAGAGTCTGTGCTCCTGCTGGGTGATTTCAGTTGTCGACATACCCTCTGGGGTGATGTTCTGACAAGCACCCGGGGTCGCCTTCTCGAACCGTTCGTCCTCTCTTCTTCCCTGTCTCTTCTGAATTCTGATGAGCCCACTCATTTGGACTCTTGGACTGCACCCTTTCCTGTCTTGATTTTTTTCTTTGCTCGTCGTCTCTTTACATGAATTTCACATTTCGGGTTCTTGATGACTTCCATGGCAGTGACCATTTCCCCATCCTTGTTACCTTTTTTCTTTTCACCCTCCCCTCTCCTTCCCTAGGTGGCGGTTTGCCGAGGCTGACTGGCATCAATTTACCCTCTGTGCTACTCTCCGACCTCTCCATTTTGCTTCTCCCTCGTGCCCTCCTCCTTTTTCATGACACCGTCTTCAATGCTGCCCTCCACTCTATTCCTTGCTCTACCTCTCAGGGAATACGGAAGTGCATTTCCTGGTGGAATATGGACTGTGCTTGGGCTGTCTGCTATAAGTGTGCAGCCTGGAAGAGACAATTTGCCGGCAGATGGCTGATTCTAGTCTTTTGTTTCGGAAGGTGAGTGCAGTGGTACGTAGGACCATCTGTACAAGTAAACGTGAGTGTTGGAGGTCTTATGTTTCCACTATTACGTCCGAAAATACTCTGCCGCAGATCTGGAGGGGTATCTGCAAGATAGTGGGTAAGTTTGCTTCTGAGGTCTCGCCGGTCCTCCACCTCCGTGGTACTCTTGTGGTGGACCCGTTGCGACCAAACTGGGTTCCCACTTTTCGTCTGTTAGCTCTGGTTCTCATCTTCCTTAATCTTTCCTTCTTCGTATGCCTGTTCTTGAATCTCGTCCTTTAGATTTCTGCACTCATCTCAGCCTTCCCTATAACGATCCCTTCTCTCTGAACTTAAGTCTGCCCGGTCCCTCTGTGGTTCTATGGCAGTGGGTTCCGATGGCATTCATTATGAGATGCTTCGCCATCTCCATCTGTGCATGTCTCGGTATTTACTGAGTCTGTATAATCGGGTCTGAGAGTCATCTTCAGTACCTGAGGACTGGCTCGATGCCGTTGTCCTACCCGTCCTCCCTGTTATGTTTCCAGGGTCTCTCAGGACATTCCCTAAGAACTTCCACCCTATTGCTCTCATGAGTTGTCTGCAAACTCTTTTGAACGTATGGTTAATGTTTGTCTGATGTGGTTTTTAGAACACTCGCCACCTCTCCCCTTCTTAATTTGGTTTTCGCAAGTGCTGCAGCACAACAGATGTCCTGGCAAACTTGGAGGTCTATATTTGTACTGCTTTTGCTGCGAAGACCTCTGTTGTTGCCGTCTTCTTTGACCTGGAAAAGGCTTACGACACCACCTGGAGATATCATATTCTGTCACAACTTCATTCATCTTGCCTTCGTGGTAATCTCTCTCTCTTCCACCAAAGCTTTATCTCTCGTTTCTTTCGAGTTAGGCTTAGTGCCACACTCTCTGCCCCTTTTAGGCAATATGAGGGTGTACCCCAGGGTAGTGTTCTGAGCACTACTCTTTTTCTAGTTGCACTCAATGGTCTTATTTCCTCCCTTCTGGCGTTTTCTTCGCTCTCAATGTCGACGATCTTACCCTTTGCTGTCGGGATGATGATTCGCCTCTCCTTCAACGGTGGCTTCAACTTGCGATTGATGCCATGTCATCTTGGGCCACTTTTCATGGCTTCAAGTTCTCTATGTCTAAGACTTGTGCTATGACTTTTGCTCAGAAGCATGTCGTTCTTTGTCCCTCTTTCGCTTTATGGTCATCTCCTTGTGTTCAGGGAGTCCACTAAGCTTTTGGGGTTAATGTTTGACACTCGTTTGTTTTGGTCGCCTCATATCTCTTACCTCCAAGTTGAATGCTCCAAGACCCTTACCATCCTTAAGGTTTTGTCCCATACTTCTTGGGGAGCTGATAGCCGCACACTCCTCTCTTTACATTCGTCTCTCATCCTGTCTAAACTCGATTATGGTTGCCCTGCTTACTCGTCTCCTACTCTTCATCGTTGTGATGCTTTGCACTGTACTGGGTTGCGCCTCAGCTCTGGTGCCTTTCGTTCAACTCCCACCCTCTGCTTGTATGTTGATACTGCCTTCCTATCTTTCCAGGATCACCGTGATCGCCACTGTCTTTGATATCTTGCGCGGTCTTTGCAACATCCTTCCTCTCGCCTGTTGTCATGCTTTGACTTTTACCCCTCCTGTAGTTCCTGTTCTTCATCACCACCTCCCTCTTTTTCGTCTTGTCTGTATTTAGATGTCACGTGGTGGATTCTTCGTGACCTCCATAACAGTGACCATTTCCCCATCCTTGTCACCTTTTTCTCTTTTCACCTTTCTCTCTCCTTCCCCAGGTGGCAGTTTGCCAAGGCTGACTGGAATCTATTCACTCTACATGCTACTCTTTCTGACCTCTCCTATCTGCCTCATCGTCGAGCCCTACTCCTTTTTTCATCACACCATATTAGACGCTGCCCTCCACTCTATTCCTTGCTCTACCTCCAGGGGCATGTGGAAGTGCGTTCCCAGGTGGAATGCTGGGTGTTTCGACTGTCCTCTGTAAGAGTGCAGCCTGGAAGAAAGACAGATGCAGACAGACAGCTGTTTTCTTTTGTTTTATAAGGTGACTGCGGTCCGTACGGTTAAACTTGAGAGTTGGAAATCTTTTGTCTCCACCATTACGTCTGATATTCCTCTGCCCCAGATCTGGAAGAAAATCCGTAAAATTGCGAGTAAGTTTGTTCCAGATGTCTCGCCAGTCCTTCACTTCCATGGTTCTATTGTGGCGGATCCTGTGTCAGTCGCCACCGAACTGTGTTCCCCTTTTTCGACTGGTGGCTCCAGTTCTAGTCTTCCTTCATCTTTCCTTATTCGTAAGCACCTTCATGAATCTTGTCCTATAGATTTTCGCATGCATCTCCAGCTTCTCTATAATGATCTCTCTCCGAACACCAGTCTGCCCTGACTCTCTGCGGTTCTATGGCAGCGGGCTCAGAAAGCGAAACATCTCCTAATGAATGTCACCTCTCTCAATGCATGGTTTCAGTATATACTGAATCTGTTTAACCTTATCTGGCAGTCATCATTTGTCCCTGAGAACTGGCTTCAGGTGGTGGTTTTTCCTATTCAAAAACCAGGGTCTCTAGGGATAGCTGCTAAGGACATCTGCCCCATTGCCCTCACGAGTTGCGTCTGCAAACTCTTTGAACGTATGTTCAATGTCCTTATGATGTTGTTCTTAGAACACTATTGCCACCACCTACCTTCTCAATTTGGCTTTTACAAGTGTCATGACTGATGTCTTGGTGAACATGGTCTGTATATGTACTGCTTTTGCTGCAAAGACCTCTGTTGTTGCTGTCCTTTTTTTTACCTGGAAAAGGCATATGACACCACCTGGAGATACCATATTTTGTCCCAACTCCATTCGTGGTAATCTCTTCCTCTTCCTTCGAAGCTTCCGCTCTAATCGTTTCTTTAGTGATGGTTTGTACCATTCTGCCTCTTTACGGCAATATGAAGGTGTACCCCACAGTAGTGTTCTGAGCACTTACTAATTTTCCTGGTTGCCCTCAGTGGTCTTCTTTACTCCCTTCCCTCTGGAAACTCATCAGCTCTCTATGTTGACAATCTTACCCATTGCTGTCAAGGTGATGACTTGCCTTTCCTTCAACGGCGACTTCAACTTGCGATTGATGCCGTGTCATCCTGGGACACTAATCATGGCATCAAGTTCTCTACAACTAAAACTTTTGCGATGACTTTTACTCGGAAGTAGGTTGTTCTTCATCCCCCTTTGTCGCTTTATGGTAATCCCCTTTTGTGCAAAGATTTTGCTAAACTTATGGAGTTAATCTTTGAAACTCGTTTGTTTTGGTCTCTCCATATCTCTAACCTCTGAGTTGGATGCTCTAAGGTCCTTAATTTACTTAAGGTAAGTTATGCTTCCTTGGGAGCTGATACGAGCACGCTCCACCTTCGTGCTGTCTAAACTCAAGTATGGTTGTCTTGCTTACTCGTCTGCCTCTCCTTCTACTCTATGCTGTCTTGATGCTCTGCACCATAATGGGTTATACCTCAGCTCTGGTGCCTTGCGTTTGACTCCTACCCTAAGTCGGTATGATGAAACAGGCATACTGTATCTACAGGATCGCCATGATCGCTACTGTCTTTGCTACATTGCACAGTCCTTACAACACCCTCCTCACTCTCGCTTATGTCGTACTTTTCCTTGCACACTTTTCTTCACACTTCCGCTCCATTTCCGTCTTCACAGATGGGGTCAAAGGTTGCAGATGGTGTAGCCTACTCTGTTGTTTTTCCTGACCACACCTATGTGTCGCCTGCATCCAGAGACTAGCATCTCCACAGCAGAACTTTGTGCTATTTTGTATGCTCTTTGTCAACAGCTTTCTTGTTATCAATTTTCCTTTATTGTTGTAGTTGACTCTCACAGTGCCCTCATGGCTCTGGAGCCCTTTAATCCAGTTCATTCGGTTGTAGTCGAAATTCAACATTGGCTGTTTCTATCTCCAATAGATTTAAGACAGTGGAATTTTGCCGGTTTCCCAGCCATATTTGTGTGTCCTTAAATGAGCGTGCGGACTCTGTCACTAAGGAGGCTATCTGCACTTGCCCCATCTCCCTTAAAGGTGTTCCTTATTCTGACTTCTACCCAGTTATTCATTCCTCCATCCTTACCCATTGGCAGGATTGTTGGTCGTCTGTTACTCGTGACAAACTGCATACTCTTGAAAGTAGTGTGTCCCCATGGCCCTCCTCCCATCACCATAAGTGGTGGTGAGAAATGGCTCTGATGAGATTACGTATTAGCCATAAATGTTTAATTCATAGGCACTTAATGGAGCGCCGCCCTGCTCTTTATTTTCCAAACTGGATTGTCCCTCTTACGGTCGTGCATATCCTTGTTGAATGTCCTGACTTCCAGGAGGTGTGTGTGTCATGTTTCCTGACTGTCCCTCGTGGTCACTTGTTCCTCGATAGAATCCTTGAGGAATCAGATACCTTTGATATTGTCTGCCTTATGCACTTTTGTTCTCGAATTGGCATCCTTAGTGATATTTACCATTTTTTTATATCCCACACAGTTGATGGTGCTTCGTAGCCTTCCGGGCTTGGTGCCCTCTTTTGATAATTACTTGCGTACTCTTTCTCATCTTCATTAATGACATTCCGAATGCCTCTCAATACCTCAAGCCAGTTTTATTTGCTGTTTACACAACCCTCATTTTCTCCAATCTTAAGAATTGGCAATATCCAGATTGGTAATAAAGTATATAGTATATTCCATGATGTTCTCATTGATTAAAAGCTGAATTTCCAGTGCCACATACAAAATGTAGCTAAAAAAATATTTTAAAATCACTTGGCATTCTTTTCTAAATCAGATATTATGTACGTCACCCTCTACTTTGGTTAAGCTTTATTGGCCTCTCGTCTTTCCTTATCACAATTTTGGTATCATTGCCTGGGGTTTTCCCTAAATTATCTATGATCTCTAATTACTCAAGACAAATCATCAATTAGAACAATAACAAACTGAAGCCACAGACAGCATTCTGCCCCCCCCCCTTTCTTAAATCTAAATCATTGAATATTTTAGATATTAAGTCTAAGTCACTTCACACCGTATCAAGTGCACTTTATATATATATATATATATATATATATATATATATATATATATATATATATATATATATATATATATATATATATATATATATATATATATATATATATATATATATAAAGTGGGGTGTATAGAATATATATATTCTGGGGTGTGAGTTTTCAGTTGCATATGTCCTGGGGACCATTCAGGCTTGTTCGCATATATATATATATATATATATATATATATATATATATATATATATATATATATATATATACACATATATATATGAAACACTGAATTGCAATGCTAAACCTGTTCTTAAATACATGGTAGGGGGCTGTAACAGAATCTTTAAAATCCACACTAGAAACAAATATTTATTTGATATTCCAAGAGTGCGACTTATCCAAAGTGGAAATATTCCACAAATCAAGAGTCCCAAAATGTAAAATGTTCTTCCCAATAACATCAAAGACTGTCCCTCTCTCAACCAGTTTAAGAGAGAAACTAAGTACTACCTAATAAATGCCATGTAACCTACCTTACCTACTGATTGTCAACCTATGTCTTGCTATTATTAAACAATAATGAATAATGACTGAACTTGTAATACTGCTATATGCCAAGTAAACAAAAAAAGTTACTATGTTTATTTAGTTAAAATTACCATCGGCTGTTCTGTTGCAGTTTTGCTGTTCCGTTCAACATGTAATTATTGTCATTCTTTTTATTTTTTCTACTTTTGTTCAACTTTTTTTTTCTACTTTTGTTCAACTTTTGCTTTTCATCTCAATTATTTTTAACAATTAGTTTTAAGTGTTTATCCACAGCATGCCTGAAACACTGTGCATATTAGTGGCTTTAGGCATAGTATATTCTTGCTTTATCTAGAAATCCAACATTGTGCTTGTAACCCATTTTCTATGTATGTTTCTCAAAAAACATTATCATCTTTAGCATTATCATTATGTTAAACAGGAATAGCTTAGGGAATAGTATAGTGAAAGGACAGAAGAATGGGGAATATAATATGTGATTTTTGAGAATATACCAACAGTTTGAGACTTTGCCTGTGTACTGTATGTGAGTGTTCAAATTTAGTCTCTTGTTTATGTATAAGCCAAGGAACTTCTTCATCTTTTTAATGGTAATGTTGACATTATCTATTTGAAGGTGAATTTCATTTGATAATTTACTTCCAAATACAATGTAATAGGTCTTCTCTATATTAGTTTGTTGGTTGACATCCAACCACATCCAGTTTGTTTCAATTTGTTGTTTACAATATTACTTAATGTGTGATGCATTGGAGTTTGAATAGATGAAGGCAGTATCGCCAGCAAATAGTATTGGTTTAAGGATGTTAGAGACATTTGGTAAATCATTGATGTGTATAAGCAATAGGAGAGGTTCTAAGATGCTGCCCTGTGGCACTCCTACGGTTAACAGTAGAGATGTGGGGGGGGGGGGTTATGTCATTAATGGCTACATATTGGTGTCTATCATTAAGATATGATAGAATATAGTTATCAGGAAGGCCTCAGATTCTGTAATGATTAAGTTTAAGTAAGAGGTAGGCATTGCTTTCAGTATCAAAGCCTGACTGTCAATTATATTAACCTGAATCTGGCAGTTATATTATTCTGAGATTTTCAATTATAAAACTCATTTATATGAAAATAGCATAAATATGTTAATTACATTATCTTGAATCGGACAGTTTTATATTTATACGGATCTAGCAATTTGATATATATATATATATGAATCTGGCAATTACATATGTATAAGTAGCAAGCAATTTGCTACTATATATATACACACACAGTACTGTATATGAATCTGGCAATAATATTAGCCTGATTCTGATATTTGTATTATCTTATATCTGGTATTTTATAAACCAAAACTTTGCATTTATATGAGTGACTCCGGAATTTGTATTATAATGCGGAGTATTTCATCAAAAGCTTAATTATTATTATTTATTTCATTTGTTTACAAATGCCTTAATCTGACAAATTTATTAATATAAAAGGATTTCTGCTTCTAAATTAGTGATTTAAAAAATTTGATGTAAAGTCCTTAGTTTGAATATTGTTTAATTGATAAGTATATTTATGATCATTATTGGCCTGTATTATGAGGTGTAGGAGTAACCTATATGGTTTTGATTGGTCGTTTAATTTCTTGTCTTGATGGATGTGAATGATGTTTAATTATTATTTATTTAGGCTCTATTATTAGTTCAGATTATTTATAGATAGAATAATGTGCAATAGATGGCTCTTAAAACCTGTTAATTATTATATTATTATTACTTGACAATTGTCTCAACATTCCAATTTACTGTCCTCTTACTATAAGTGTTGTTTTAATTAGCACATAAATGATCTTCACGTAATATGGTTTATTTACCCCCATGACAATGCTTCAGTATTTGTAAAGTTATAATTCCCGGTTATTAAGGTAATTAGAGAAATAACAAACCCTGAATATATGAACGTTAAAAGCATTTTGGTATGTGCAAAATATTCTTGTTTTGCAAGAACACTGGCTTACATCTTATGAATATCAAAACCACTTTAAATTTATTGATAGTTCTTTTTCCACTGCCAGTATTGACATGTCTATTGACTGGTCAGGTCCTGGAAGACCCTATGGTGCTGCTGCTATCCTGGGCATAACCATATGCAATGTAAAGTTGAGGTTGTCAATATTGTATCAGGGCTCACTCCTGCTATACTTGTGTCCTATAGTTATCTGGAGATGATTTCGGGGCTTATCGTCCCCCACGGCCCGGTCTTCGACCAGGCCTCCTTTTTGTTACACAATCCCAAGGAAGCAGCCTGCAGCTGCTGTCTATCTCTCAGGTACATATTTACTGCTAGGCGAACAGACTCATCAGGATGAAAAAAACTCTGCCCATTTGTTTTCGTCTCCACCAAGGATCGAACCCGGAACCTCAGGACTACGAATCCGATGTGCTGTCCACTCAGATGTCAGACCCCTTTGCTCAGGGGCCTGAAAGGTGCTCAGCAGTATTTGATTATGTGTGTGTGTATATGCATGGTTTCCACAAGCAATATCAACTGTGTAGATGAGTATGGAAATATATGATCAGGAATATATCAATTGACTAATTTGTATCATAATGCTGAACTCATGGGGTGGTAGGTGATTTTTAACACTGATTTTACCCGCTAAGATGTATACTTAAATTTGTTTAATGAATTCATGGATGCTGAAAATTTACATAATCCTGCTATTAATGATTTATTTACTATTACTATAGCTTTATGTCATGAGATAGGAATGGAAGGTCTCATATTGATCATTTTCTTATTGATGATATAACTGGTCACACCTTTAAGTATAAGGCTGTCAGTGATGACAACCTGTCCTGGTATCATCCTGCCATGGCCACCTCCAATATACCTCACTCACAAGTTGCTGCTGCCAAAGATAACATAAACCTCCCTAGAACACACCTAAACGTAGGAAGGCCACTCTTGCTGACCTGGATAAGTTTAAATGCCTGCTTAACCAATACTCAAATAACAAGTGATGCAATTGCTTGCAATATTATTCAGTGCAATTTGCATCAGAACAATCTCAAGGACTTTTTCACATCAGTCGTTTCAGTGCTAGATAGTGCAGGGGAAGAGAGCATTTATCTTATAACCAATTAAAGAAGTAGTATGCCTGGTTGGAATAATCATGTTAGGGAAATTCAAAATAGATCTACCTTTTGGCATAACCTACAGAAAGATGCAGGGTGCTCCAGATCTTTTGGAAAACTCTATGGAAAGTTGCAGGGTGCTCCAGACCATTTGGCATAACCTATGTAAAGAAGCAGGGGGGCCCAGAGACGGTTGGTGGCCCCAGCTCAGGTGCGGCAACAGGGCTCAATATCATCAAGAAAGAGAAAGATAATATTGTGAGATCAAAAGTAGCCGATAATCTTTCAAGGAAAAAGTTTTGTAATTTTTTGGGTGAAATTAGAAACAAAAGGTTCATGCAGAGGAGTAACAAAAGTTATAGATGATGTCTCTGGGGCACATTAATATATGAAATGGTTTAAAAGAAAAATCTTTAACATTGTAGAACACTGCAAGGTGCAGGACAGATGAGACTGAAACTGACCTAATTACAGCTATATGTGAAATCTGCCTGGACCCTGCCCCCCCCCCAATGTTAAACACCTGCACACAGTAACCCCTGTAATGACCCTAATGTTAAACACCTGCACACAATAACCCCTGTAATGGCCCTAATGTTAAACACCTGCACACTGTAACCCCTGTAATGGCCCTAATGTTAAACACCTGCACACTGTAACCCCTGTAATGGCCCTAATGTTAAACACCTGCACACAGTAACCCATGTAATGCTTGAGAAAACTTAGAAAGCTAAACAATAGGAATTATAAAATTTTACATAATTAAGATATAATATAGTAATATATTATATATTACTTTTTTTTCGTATACAAGGGTTATTACATTCTTGGACACCCAATAGCATGCATAGCTTTTTAGGTGAATGTCTATGTGTCTTACAGGCTCTCTCTCCCATGGTACATCACCACCATGTGTCTTACAGGCACACTCTCCCATGGTACATCACCACCATGTGTCTTACAGGTACACTCTCCCATGGTACATCACCACCATGTGTCTTACAGGCACACTCTCCCATGGTACATCACCACCATGTGTCTTACAGGCACACTCTCCCATGGTACATCACCACCATGTGTCTTACTGGTGAGCACATGAAGGTGAACACATCTATGTGAGCACATCTAGGTGAGCACATCTAGGTGAGCACATCTAGGTGAGCACATCCAGGTGAGCACATCTAGGTGAGCACATCTAAGTGAGCACATCTAGGTGAGCACATCTAGGTGAGCACATCTAGGTGAGCACATCTAGGTGAGCACATCTAGGTGAGCACATCTAGGTGAGCACATCCAGGTGAGCACATCTAGGTGAGCACATCTAGGTGAGCACATCCAGGTGAGCACATCTAGGTGAGCACATCTAAGTGAGCACATCTAGGTGAGCACATCTAGGTGAGCACATCTAGGTGAGCACATCTAGGTGAGCACATCTAGGTGAGCACATCTAGGTGAGCACATCCAGGTGAGCACATCTAGGTGAGCACATCCAGGTGAGCACATCCAGGTGAGCACATCTAGGTGAGCACATCTAAGTGAGCACATCTAGGTGAGCACATCTAGGTGAGCACATCTAGGTGAGCACATCTAGGTGAGCACATCTAGGTGAGCACATCCAGGTGAGCACATCTAGGTGAGCACATCTAGGTGACCACATTTAGGGGGAGCACATCTAGGTGAGCACATCTAGATGAGCACATTTAGGGGGAGCACATCTAGGTGAGCACATCTATGGGGAGCACATCTAGGTGAGCACATTTAGGGGGAGCATCTCTAGGTGAGCACATCCAGGTGAGCACATCTAGGTGAGCACATCTAAGTGAGCACATCTAGGTGAGCACATCTAGGTGAGCACATCTAGGTGAGCACATCTAGGTGAGCACATCTAGGTGAGCACATCCAGGTGAGCACATCCAGGTGAGCACATCTAGGTGAGCACATCTAGGTGACCACATTTAGGGGGAGCACATCTAGGTGAGCACATCTAGATGAGCACATTTAGGGGGAGCACATCTAGGTGAGCACATCTATGGGGAGCACATCTAGGTGAGCACTTTTAGGGGGAGCATCTCTAGGTGAGCACATCTAGGTGAGCACTTTTAGGGGGAGCATCTCTAGGTGAGCACATCTAGGTGAGCACATCTAGGTGAACACATAAACTATGCCTATAATCTTACTGTTTATAGGCATAGATGATCACCTAGATGTGCTCACCTAGACGTGATCACATATCATACCACGGTCGTGTGTAGTGATTATTTAGTGTCAGAGTGGTTGACAAATGAAATGCATTAGGAAGTAATGTGGTGGAGGCAGACTCCATACACAGTTTCAAGTGTAGATATGATAGAGCCCAATAGGCTCAGGAACCTGTACACTACCGCAAGCACAAACAGATGAGTACCTTCATGTGCTCATTTAGTTGTTCTCACTCTAATTATCAGTCTTTCATCTTGTTTATTACTTAAGTATTACTGATACCTTAAGCTGATTTTGAAATGTTCATGTTTGTTTTAGTAATGATCGCCAGGTAGGAACCCCAGTTGAAAGATTAGAGAAGACAGGTATACATCAGTATATATGACGAATACATTTGGTTAAGATTTTTCTTTTATTTAGCATACACGAATGCATATGCACATGTTGTGAGTTTAGCAACATATGTGAATGGCGTTTTGTGAGTGTTGCAACACAGAAATGAGGAGTTGTGAGTGTTGTAATACAGAAATGAGGAGTTGTGAGTGTTGTAACACAGAAAAACATTTTGGAACACTCACTGATATTATGGAAATTCTGTGGTTGCAATAAGGTATTCCTGACTGGTGAAAACTCACAACACGTTATTCCTGTGTTGTAACGTTGCACATATACCTATAACACCTATAACATGTTATTAGTATGTTGCAGTACTCACAACACATTGTTCTGCATTATGACAATCGCAATCTTCCTGCTTAATGAAGAACTCAACACTCATATGTTCATTCACTTCATCATACATCATCAGTTAACAGTTGAGGCCTGAGAAGCAAAAATCCACGAGGAAAAACTATAAGAAAAATATGTAAGGTAAGGCAAGGTACTTATGAGGTGAAAGCGCTAGGCCAGTATGCTTATATATCACTTGGAAGGGTCATTAAGATGAGCTGGGATGTGAGGACGGAGTGAAGGAACGCTGCCCAACCACTTCCACTTCGGGAATCAAACAAAAACATATTTTATAAACATCAACGATCTGAATATATTTAATCGAAGGAAACTACACAGTTGTTCTCTGGAATTCTATAAGGTATATCAAGGTATACACTTAGTACTTAATAAATATAAAAATTCGGGACAGGTTGTTTAATGGCATTGATGTGCTCACCTAGATGTGCTTACCTAGATGTGCTCACCTAGATGTGCTTACCTAGGTGCGCTCACCTAGATGTGCTCACCCAGATGTGCTCACCTAAATGTGCTCACCTAGGTGTGCTCACCTAGATGTGCTCACCTAGGTGCGCTCACCTAGGTGCGCTCACCTAGATGTGCTCACCTAGATGTGCTCACCTAGATGTGCTCACCTAGGTGTGCTCACCTAGATGTGCTCACCCAGATGTGCTCACCTAAATGTGCTCACCTAGGTGTGCTCACCTAGATGTGCTCACCTAGATGTGCTCACCCAGATGTGCTCACCTAGATGTGCTCACCTAGATGTGCTCACCTAGATGTACTCACCTAGATGTACTCACCTAGATGTGCTCACCTAGGTGTGCTCACCTAGATGTACTCACCTAGATGTACTCACCTAGATGTGCTCACCTAGATGTACTCACCTAAATGTGCTCACCTAGGTGTGCTCACCTAGATGTGCTCACCTAGATGTACTTTCCTAGATGTGCTCACCTAGATGTGCTCACCTAGATGTGCTTACCTAGATGTACTTTCCTAGATGTGCTCACCTAGATGTGCTCACCTAGATGTACTCGCCTAGATGTGCTCACCTAGATGTGCTCACCTAGATGTGCTCACCTAGATGTGCTTACCTAGATGTGCTTACCTAGATGTACTTTCCTAGATGTGCTCACCTAGATGTGCTCACCTACATGTGCTTACCTAGATGTGCTCACCTAGATGTGCTCACCTACATGTGCTTACCTAGGTGTGCTCACCTAGATGTGCTCACCTAGGTGTGCTCACCTAGATGTGCTCACCCAGATGTGCTCACCTAAATGTGCTCACCTAGGTGTGCTCACCTAGATGTGCTCACCTAGATGTGCTCACCCAGATGTGCTCACCTAGATGTGCTCACCTAGATGTGCTCACCTAGATGTACTCACCTAGATGTACTCACCTAGATGTGCTCACCTAGGTGTGCTCACCTAGATGTACTCACCTAGATGTACTCACCTAGATGTGCTCACCTAGATGTACTCACCTAAATGTGCTCACCTAGGTGTGCTCACCTAGATGTGCTCACCTAGATGTACTTTCCTAGATGTGCTCACCTAGATGTGCTCACCTAGATGTGCTTACCTAGATGTACTTTCCTAGATGTGCTCACCTAGATGTGCTCACCTAGATGTACTCGCCTAGATGTGCTCACCTAGATGTGCTCACCTAGATGTGCTCACCTAGATGTGCTTACCTAGATGTGCTTACCTAGATGTACTTTCCTAGATGTGCTCACCTAGATGTGCTCACCTACATGTGCTTACCTAGATGTGCTCACCTAGATGTGCTCACCTACATGTGCTTACCTAGGTGTGCTCACCTAGATGTGCTCACCTAGGTGTGCTCACCTAGATGTGCTCACCCAGATGTGCTCACCTAAATGTGCTCACCTAGGTGTGCTCACCTAGATGTGCTCACCTAGATGTGCTCACCTACATGTGCTTACCTAGATGTGCTCACCTACATGTGCTCACCTAAATGTGCTCACCTAGGTGTGCTCACCTAGATGTGCTCACCTAGATGTGCTCACCTACATGTGCTCACCTAGATGTGCTCACCTACATGTGCTCACCTACATGTGCTCACCTAGGTGTGCTCACCTAGATGTGCTCACCTACATGTGCTCACCTACATGTGCTCACCTAGGTGTGCTCACCTAGATGTACTCACCCTAGTTATCAGTGTTAAATATTAACAAAAACTATAGCTGATTTTTTACTCTTCAATTTAATTTTCTAGTAATGATCACATAGCAGGAATTTTATCTGTGTCATTAGAAACATAAAGTACAGTGTATTAGGCGTTTATGGGTTTAATTTTTATTTTACTTCTAGCTCGCCGCAAGTGCAGAAAGAAAGAAGCAACAGATCGATGGACCTTGACGTCATAGTGTGTTCAAACTCATAAGATTCCAATTCTTGCCCTAAACTTTTAACAAAAACGTCCCTCAAGTTATTTTTCTATATTGAAGACTTCAAACAATTTATAATAACAGCTACGGTAATTATGGTAATATTCTGTCAATAGTTGAGGCATTAAGGTAATATTTATGGTAAAGACTTGCATATTCCTTTTGTGTACAGAGGAAATATTGGTATATTTCTAACACAATCTCACGGGAGTCATTATATTATTGATTATATTTCTCTATTGATGCTTGAGAAAAGGAATCTATAATGAGAACGGAGTTATGAACGATAATCTACTTGCACACAAACAACATATATTGAGACATTCACACATGTTGTGAGCTTCACAACAACAACGGAATAGCGTGTTGTGAGCGTTGCAATACAGGAGTGAGTTGTTATTGTTGCAACACAGAAATAATGTGTTGTGAGTGTTGCAACACATGACTAACATATTTGTTGTGAACGTTGCAACATAAAATAATATACTGTGAGAGTAGCATCACGTTATTTCTGCGTTGCAATGGTGCAACACTCGCCACATAATATCTCTCTGTGTGGGAATGGTGCAACACTCACCACATAATATCTCTGTGTTGCAATGGTGTAACACTCACCACATAATATCTCTGTGTTGCAATGGTGCAACACTCACCACATAATATCCCTGTGTTGCAATGGTGCAACACTCACCACATAATATCCCTGTGTTGCAATGGTGCAACACTCACCACATAATATCTCTGTGTTGCAATGGTGCAACACTCACCACATAATATCCCTGTGTTGCATCATTCAACCCCCATTATTTCTGTGTCGCAACACTCGCAACACGTTATTGCACGCAACATTCCTGTCCGTTGCACGCAATATTCATAACACGTTATTCCTGCCCGCTGCAACATTCACGATACGTTATTCTTGTATTACAACGTTGCAACACTCACAACACAATATTACTGTGTTGCAGCGTTCATAACATTTTATTTCTGCGTTGCATTATTCACAACACTTTTGTTCTGTGATGCAACACTCACAACATGTCACCCCTGAGTTGCAACACTCACAACGGGTTATTTGTGTGGTGCAACTCTCACAACACGCTAATCTTGTGTTGCAATGATGTAACAACACTCCCAATCTATAATTTATGCGCGCAATACTTACAGAACGTCATTTCTGTGTTGCACTACTCACAAAATGTCATTTATGTGTTGTAACACTCACAACATGTTATTCCTGTGTTGCATCGCTGCATCACTCACAACATGTTATTGTTGTGTTTCAACACTCATAAGACGTTAGCAATGTGATGCAACACTCAACTCGTTTTCCCATCAAGCGTTAAACGTTGTATTCTTGCACCATATTAATTGTTCATTGTTAATATGTAAATTATAAATGATAAGAGATTGAAAAGATAGATAAAAGGTGATGGAAAATACTGTTATAAATAGATAAATAGAAAATAATTAAAATAACAGGAAAGAATATGTAAATTATATGCAAATGAATAGTTATTAAAGATGGTTAAGTGTATAAATACAAGTGATTAAGTATCTAAAAATGTTATTGAACTAATAAATACATGATGATTAAAGAATTAATTTAAATGTGATAAATAGATATGTAAAAGGTGCTGGAATAGATCTATAAAAAGTGAATAAATATTAAAGGGATTAAATAGATGAAAAAATAGGACTCAATAATTCCAAGTAGAGTGTTATTTGGGCAATAGATGAAAACAGGAAGTTCCGGTCAAGGGGTCCAACTGGTGACAGCGTGAACACCGGGTCCAACTGGTGACCGCGTGAACACCGGGTCCAACTGGTGACCGCGTGAACACCGGGTCCAACTGGTGACCGCGTGAACACCGGGTCCAACTGGTGACCGCGTGAACACCGGGTCCAACTGGTGACCGCGTGAACACCGGGTCCAACTGGTGACCGCGTGAACACCGGGTCCGACTGGTGACCGCGTGAACACCGGGTCCGACTGGTGACCGCGTGAACACCGGGTCCGACTGGTGACCGCGTGAACACCGGGTCCAACTGGTGACCGCGTGAACACCGGGTCCGACTGGTGACCGCGTGAACACCGGGTCCGACTGGTGACCGCGTGAACACCGGGTCCAACTGGTGACCGCGTGAACACCGGGTCCAACTGGTGACCGCGTGAACACCGGGTCCAACTGGTGACCGCGTGAACACCGGGACC
The DNA here is from genome assembly GCF_040958095.1 of Procambarus clarkii. Taxonomy (NCBI): domain Eukaryota; kingdom Metazoa; phylum Arthropoda; class Malacostraca; order Decapoda; family Cambaridae; genus Procambarus; species Procambarus clarkii. The sequence continues at coordinate 1,946,943 of NC_091166.1, forward strand.
AACTGGTGACCGCGTGAACACCGGGTCCGACCTCCCAGTCTGGCCACGACTCTTCCTGCTTAATGAAGAACTCAACAGTCATACATTCATCCACTTCATCATACATCATCAACTGACAACTGAGGCGTGTGAAGGAGAAAGTCGGGAAGGAAAATTAATCTTTATGAGAAGAGGATGTAAGGTAAGGTAAGGAAATGATGAGGTGAAAGCACCAGGCCAGTATGAATATATAACACTTGGAAGGGACATTAGGATGGGCTGGGATGTGAGGACGGAGTGAAGGAACGGTGCTCTACCACTTGCACCATCGGGGATCGAACGCCGACCCTGCAAGAAGCAAAAGTATGGAGTGGAAAAACGGTGCCCAATCACTTGGACCTTCGGGGATCGAACAGAAAACATACTTTATAGACATCATAGATCTCAATAAAGTTAAACAAAGCGAACACTTCGAAGTTATTTTCTCAAATTTATTAAGGTAAATAAATATTCAACCAGGAGATATTCTACTTTGTATTTATTTAATCAACAAATAATATGTTTACATTGGTTGTTTATGGACATACAAGTAATTATGGTAATATTATAGTAATAGTTCAGGTAATTATGGTAATATTATAGTAATAGTTCAGGTAATTATGGTAATATTATAGTAATAGTTCAGGTAATTATGGTAATATTATAGTAATAGTTCAGGTAATTATGGTAATATTATAGTAATAGTTCAGGTAATTATGGTAATATTATAGTAATAGTTCAGGTAATTATGGTAATATTATAGTAATAGTTCAGGTAATTATGGTAATATTAAAGCAATAGTTCAGGTAATTATGGTAATATTATAGTAATAGTTCAGGTAATTATGGTAATATTAAAGCAATAGTTCAGGTAATTATGGTAATATTATAGTACTAGTTCAGGTAATTATGGTAATATTATAGTAATAGTTCAGGTAATTATGGTAATATTATAGTAATAGTTCAGGTAATTATGGTAATATTATAGTAATAGTTCAGGTAATTATGGTAATATTATAGTAATAGTTCAGGTAATTATCCTGTTGTTGTCAATATCTTACGACAGTTAAAATGTTTTTGATTACATAACTTTATTGACTCAAGAAATTAAAGAATCGTGAATGAAAACCTGACTGAAGTTAAAACTTGTCATATTCATGTCCAAAATACACAGATTTAAAACGAATGCACACAGACATGTTGTTAGTGTTGCAACGCTCAGGAACGGCATGTTTTGGGTGTTGCAACACAGGAATAAGGTGTTGAGAGTCTTGCAACACTGAAATAAGAAGTTATAAGTGTTGGAACACAAGAAGGAGGTGTTGCGAGTGTTGCAAAACAGAACTTGTTGTGAGTGTTGAGCAAAATTTATCAATTTTGTGAGTGCAAAAACAACCACTGCGCCACGGGGATTGTTATTAAAGTTATAGTTAAGGTAATTATGGTCAATTCCTTTCAATATGTTACGGCATTTAACATATTTTTCGTTATATTTCTTTACTGATGCTAGAGAGGAAGGAATCCTGAATGACAACCTTGCTGTAAATGACAGTCCATATATAGAGAAGGAAAAATACACAGACATAACACGAGTGCAAATGTGAGTGTTGCAACGAAAAGGAATACCGTGTTATGAGTGTTCCATCACAGGAATGAAGTGTTGTGAGTGTTGCAACACAGGAATGAAGTGTTGTGAGTGTTACATCACAGGAATGAAGTGTTGTGAGTGTTGCAACACAGGAATGAAGTGTTGTGAGTGTTGCAACACAGGAATGAAGTGTTGTGAGTGTTATATCACACGAATGAAGTGTTGTGAGTGTTACATCACAGGAATGAAGTGTTGTGAGTGTTACATCACAGGAATGAAGTGTTGTGAGTGTTGCATCACAGGAATGAAGTGTTGTGAGTGTTGCATCACAGGAATGAAGTGTTGTGAGTGTTGCAACACAGGAATGAAGTGTTGTGAGTGTTGCAACACAGAAATATCAAATTGTGAGTGTTGCAAAATATAAATAACGTGTTATGAGTGATGCAACACAGAAATAAAATATTGTGATTGTTCAACTCCAGAAATAAAAAAAAAATTGTTTTGCAACAGAAAATAACGTATTTTGAGTTATAGCCCAGAATAATGTATTGTGAGTACTGCAATACAGTAATAACATGTTGTAGGTGTCACAACGTTGCAACACAAGAATAACGTGTTGTGAGTGTTGCACCAGTATGGAATAATTTATTGTAACACATAATTACCGTGTTGTGAGTGAGTGTTGCATCATATTTTTTTCTGTGATGCAAAACTCACAACACGTTATTTCTGTCCTGAAATACTTGCTATACATTATTTCTTAGTTGTAACGCAGACAACAAGTTATTTATGTTTTGCAACACAATGTTATTGTTGTATTGCAACACTCACAATGTTATTGTTGTATTGCAACACTCACAATGTTATTGTTGTATTGCAACACTCACAATGTTATTGTTGTATTGCAACACTCACAATGTTATTGTTGTATTGCAACACTCACAATGTTATTGTTGTATTGCAACACTCACAATGTTATTGTTGTATTGCAACACTCACAATGTTATTGTTGTATTGCAACACTCACAATGTTATTGTTGTATTGCAACACTCACAATGTTATTGTTGTATTGCAACACTCACAATGTTATTGTTGTATTGCAACACTCACAATGTTATTGTTGTATTGCAACACTCACAATGTTATTGTTGTATTGCAACACTCACAATGTTATTGTTGTATTGCAACACTCACAATGTTATTGTTGTATTGCAACACTCACAATGTTATTGTTGTATTGCAACACTCACAATGTTATTGTTGTATTGCAACACTCACAATGTTATTGTTGTATTGCAACACTCACAATGTTATTGTTGTATTGCAACACTCACAATGTTATTGTTGTATTGCAACACTCACAATGTTATTGTTGTATTGCAACACTCACAATGTTATTGTTGTATTGCAACACTCACAATGTTATTGTTGTATTGCAACACTCACAATGTTATTGTTGTATTGCAACACTCACAATGTTATTGTTGTATTGCAACACTCACAATGTTATTGTTGTATTGCAACACTCACAATGTTATTGTTGTATTGCAACACTCACAATGTTATTGTTGTATTGCAACACTCACAATGTTATTGTTGTATTGCAACACTCACAATGTTATTGTTGTATTGCAACACTCACAATGTTATTGTTGTATTGCAACACTCACAATGTTATTGTTGTATTGCAACACTCACAATGTTATTGTTGTATTGCAACACTCACAATGTTATTGTTGTATTGCAACACTCACAATGTTATTGTTGTATTGCAACACTCACAATGTTATTGTTGTATTGCAACACTCACAATGTTATTGTTGTATTGCAACACTCACAATGTTATTGTTGTATTGCAACACTCACAATGTTATTGTTGTATTGCAACACTCACAATGTTATTGTTGTATTGCAACACTCACAATGTTATTGTTGTATTGCAACACTCACAATGTTATTGTTGTATTGCAACACTCACAATGTTATTGTTGTATTGCAACACTCACAATGTTATTGTTGTATTGCAACACTCACAATGTTATTGTTGTATTGCAACACTCACAATGTTATTGTTGTATTGCAACACTCACAATGTTATTGTTGTATTGCAACACTCACAATGTTATTGTTGTATTGCAACACTCACAATGTTATTGTTGTATTGCAACACTCACAATGTTATTGTTGTATTGCAACACTCACAATGTTATTGTTGTATTGCAACACTCACAATGTTATTGTTGTATTGCAACACTCACAATGTTATTGTTGTATTGCAACACTCACAATGTTATTGTTGTATTGCAACACTCACAATGTTATTGTTGTATTGCAACACTCACAATGTTATTGTTGTATTGCAACACTCACAATGTTATTGTTGTATTGCAACACTCACAATGTTATTGTTGTATTGCAACACTCACAATGTTATTGTTGTATTGCAACACTCACAATGTTATTGTTGTATTGCAACACTCACAATGTTATTGTTGTATTGCAACACTCACAATGTTATTGTTGTATTGCAACACTCACAATGTTATTGTTGTATTGCAACACTCACAATGTTATTGTTGTATTGCAACACTCACAATGTTATTGTTGTATTGCAACACTCACAATGTTATTGTTGTATTGCAACACTCACAATGTTATTGTTGTATTGCAACACTCACAATGTTATTGTTGTATTGCAACACTCACAATGTTATTGTTGTATTGCAACACTCACAATGTTATTGTTGTATTGCAACACTCACAATGTTATTGTTGTATTGCAACACTCACAATGTTATTGTTGTATTGCAACACTCACAATGTTATTGTTGTATTGCAACACTCACAATGTTATTGTTGTATTGCAACACTCACAATGTTATTGTTGTATTGCAACACTCACAATGTTATTGTTGTATTGCAACACTCACAATGTTATTGTTGTATTGCAACACTCACAATGTTATTGTTGTATTGCAACACTCACAATGTTATTGTTGTATTGCAACACTCACAATGTTATTGTTGTATTGCAACACTCACAATGTTATTGTTGTATTGCAACACTCACAATGTTATTGTTGTATTGCAACACTCACAATGTTATTGTTGTATTGCAACACTCACAATGTTATTGTTGTATTGCAACACTCACAATGTTATTGTTGTATTGCAACACTCACAATGTTATTGTTGTATTGCAACACTCACAATGTTATTGTTGTATTGCAACACTCACAATGTTATTGTTGTATTGCAACACTCACAATGTTATTGTTGTATTGCAACACTCACAAATGTTATTGTTGTATTGCAACACTCACAATGTTATTGTTGTATTGCAACACTCACAATGTTATTGTTGTATTGCAACACTCACAATGTTATTGTTGTATTGCAACACTCACAATGTTATTGTTGTATTGCAACACTCACAATGTTATTGTTGTATTGCAACACTCACAATGTTATTGTTGTATTGCAACACTCACAATGTTATTGTTGTATTGCAACACTCACAATGTTATTGTTGTATTGCAACACTCACAATGTTATTGTTGTATTGCAACACTCACAATGTTATTGTTGTATTGCAAACACTAACACAAATGTTATTGTTGTAATTGCAAACACTCACAATGTTATTGTTGTATTGCAACACTCACAATGTTATGTGTTGTATTGCAACACTCACAATGTTATTGTTGTATTGCAACACTCACAATGTTATTGTTGTATTGCAACACTCACAATGTTATTGTTGTATTGCAACACTCACAATGTTATTGTTGTATTGCAACACTCACAATGTTATTGTTGTATTGCAACACTCACAATGTTATTGTTGTATTGCAACACTCACAATGTTATTGTTGTATTGCAACACTCACAATGTTATTGTTGTATTGCAACACTCACAATGTTATTGTTGTATTGCAACACTCACAACATATTATTACTATTTTATAATAATATAATAATAATATATATTATAATATGTGAAAGTTGCAAGAATCAATATATAAAACGTGATTGAAATATAAAATATGATTAAATAGATGACAAAGGTTATTGAACTAACACTAAAGTATTTTGTAGCCAATATATGGAAAAAAGGAAGACTAAACCGAGAGTTCGAACTCTCAGCAGTTAACACCCCGGTGTTAACACCCTGAACACCCCGGTGTTAACACCCTGAACACCCCGGTGTTAACACCCTGAACACCCCGGTGTTAACACCCCGAACACCCCGGTGTTAACACCCTGAACACCCCGGTGTTAACACCCCCGAACACCTCGGTGTTAACACCCTGAACACCCCATTGTTAACACCCCGAACACCCCGGTGTTAACACCCTGAACACCCCGGTGTTAACACCCAGAACACCCCGGTGTTAACACCCTGAACACCCCGGTGTTAACTCCCTGAACACCCCGGTGTTAACACCCAAAAAAAGTATTCCTCCAGAGGGACATGACGAGGGAGGAGTGGGCCATGGCGGCAGAAGCAAGGAAGAAGCGCAGGGCGAGAGGGGAAAACCAGGAAACCACAGCTCCCAACACATCACCCCCAGAGGCGAGGGGGGAACCCACAACCAGCTACCCAGTAACACCAGCGGGGAGGGCAACCCCACCACCCTCCTCTGCATAAAAAAAAAACCCTTTCCTTCCTGTCCTCCCGCCCCGTTCACCCCATACCCTCCCTGTCCTTCCCCCGTCACTTGACCCCCCACCCCTCATCCCAGTATCCTCTGCAACCCTGGTATCCACCTCACAAATCCTCACACCCATGGCACAGCTTCCTCCACCAGCAGAACATTCACCAAGGAGGAGATTTGAGAAGGGACAGAAGAAAGTGAGCCTCAAGGCAATGTACACTAACATAGACAGTATGACAAATAAAGCAAATGAACTTGGAGAATGGGTACTAGAGGAAAACCCAGACATAATAGCTCTCACAGAAACAAAGCTGACGAAAACAATAACAAATGCAGTGTTCCCACAGGACTATTATGTTATGAGGAAAGAGAGAGAAGGGAGAGGTGGGGGTGGTGTAGCTCTGCTGGTAAGAAAAGGCTGGCATTTTGAGGAGTTGGTAGTTCAGGGATGTGAAGGTTTCAGTGACTACATAATAGGAACAATAACAACTGGAGGGCAAAAAATTATAGTTGTAGTCATATATAATCCGCCACCAAATGACAGAAGACCCAGACAGGAATATGATAGAAACAATATGGCCACTATTAACATAATGGAGAGTGCAGCTTCTGTTGCTGGCAGGAATGGATCTGGACTACTAATCATGGGAGACTTCAACCATGGGAAGATAGATTGGGAGAACAGAGACCCGCATGGAGGACCAGAAACATGGAGAGCTAAGCTGCTGGACGTGGCAACAAGAAACTTTCTAAGCCAGCACATCAAGGATCCAACAAGAATGAGAGAAGAGGATGAACCAGCAATGCTTGATCTGATATTTACCCTAAATGAGTGGGATATAAGGGAAGTCAAGATGGAAGCGCCCTTGGGAATGAGTGATCACAGTGTATTGAACTTTGAGTACCTGGTAGAGCTAGGAATTATCCCCCCCAAAAAAGAACTAGGAAACAAAAGGCTGGCATACCGAAAGGGAAATTATGAGGAGATGAGAAGCTTCCTTAGGGAAATACCTTGGGACACAGACCTCAGAGCTAAGTCTGTACAAGATATGATGGACTATGTCACCCAAAAGTGTCAGGAGGCAGTAAGCAGATACATCCCGGCCCAAAAGGAAAAATCCGAGAAGCAAAAGAAGAACCCAGGGTATAATAGGGTATGTATGGAAGCAAAGAAACTGAACAAAAGGGCGTGGAGGAACTTCCGGAATAACAGAACACTAGAAAGCAGAGAGAGATACCAGAGAACCAGGAATGAGTATGTCAGGGTGAGAAGAGAAGCAGAGAAAAGTTATGAAAATGATATAGCAAACAAAGCCAAGACCGAACCAAAGCTACTCCACAGTCATATCATAAGGAAAACAACAGTGAAAGAACAGGTATTGAAACTTAGAACAGGCGAGGACAGGTATACAGAGAATGACAAAGAGGTGTGTGATGAATTCAACAAGAGGTTCCAAGAGTTCTTCACAACAGGACAAGGTGAGGTCACTGTGCTAGGAGAAAGGGAAGTAAACCAGGCGGCCTTGGAAGAGTTTGAAATTACGAGAGAAGAGGTCAAGAGACACCTGCTGGACCTGGATGTTAGAAAGGCTGTTGGTCCAGACGGGATCTCGCCATGGGTACTGAAAGAGTGTGCAGAGGCACTTTGCTTGCCACTCTCCATAGTGTATAGTAAGTCATTGGAGACGGGAGACCTACCAGAAATATGGAAGACGGCGAATGTGGTCCCAATATACAAAAGGGGCGACAGGCAAGAGGCACTGAACTACAGGCCAGTGTCCTTGACTTGTATACCATGCAAGGTGATGGAGAAGATCGTGAGAAAAAACCTGGTAGCACATCTGGAGAGAAGGGACTTCGTGACAAATCGACAACATGGGTTCAGGGAGGGTAAATCTTGCCTGACTGGCTTAACAGAATTCTATGACCAGGTAACACAGATTAAGCAAGAAAGAGAGGGCTGGGCGGACTGCATTTTCTTGGATTGTCGGAAAGCCTTTGACACAGTACCGCATAAGAGGCTGGTACATAAGCTGGAGAGACAGGCAGGTGTAACTGGTAAGGTGCTCCAGTGGATAAGGGAGTACCTAAGCAATAGGAAGCAGAGAGTTACGGTGAGGGGTGAGACCTCCGATTGGCGTGAAGTCACCAGTGGAGTCCCACAGGGCTCTGTACTAGGTCCTATCTTGTTTCTGATATATGTAAATGATCTCCCGGAGGGTATAGATTCATTTCTCTCAATGTTTGCGGACGATGCCAAAATTATGAGAAGGATTAAGACAGAAGAGGACTGTTTGAGGCTTCAAGAAGACCTAGACAAACTGCAGGAATGGTCGAACAAGTGGTTGTTAGAGTTTAACCCAACCAAATGTAATGTAATGAAGATAGGTGTAGGGAGCAGGAGGCCAAATACAAGGTATTATCTGGGAGAGGAAATTCTTCAGGAGTCAGAGAAGGAAAAAGACTTGGGAGTTGATATCACGCCAGACCTGTCTCCTGCAGCACATATCAAGAGGATAACATCAGCTGCATATGCCAGGCTGGCCAACATACGAACGGCATTCAGAAATTTGCGTAAAGAATCATTCAGAACTTTGTATACCACATATGTCAGGCCAATCCTGGAGTATGCAGCCCCAGCATGGAGTCCATATCGAGTCAAGGATAAGACTAAACTGGAAAAGGTTCAAAGATTTGCCACCAGACTAGTACCCGATCTGAGAGGTATGAGCTACGAGGAGAGACTACGGGAATTAAATCTCACTTCGCTGGAAGACATTAGAGTTAGGGGGGACATGATCACCGCATTCAAGATTCTCAAGGGAATTGATAGGGTAGATAAAGACAGGCTATTTAACACAAGGGGCACACACACAAGGGGACACAGGTGGAAACTGAGCGCCCAAGTGAGCCACAGAGATATTAGAAAGAACTTTTTTAGTGTCAGAGTGGTTGACAAATGGAGTGCATTAGGAAGTGATGTGGTGGAGGCTGACTCCATACACAGTTTCAAGTGTAGATATGATAGAGCCCAATAGGCTCAGGAATCTGTACACCTGTTGATTGACGGGTGAGAGGCGGGACCAAAGAGCCAGAGCTCAACCCCCGCAAGCACAACTAGGTGAGTACCCGAACATCTCGGTGTTAACACCCTGAACACCCCTCGAAGGGGCCTCGTAGCCTGGTGGGTAGCGCGCAGGACTCGTAATTCTGTGGCGCGGGTTCGATTCCCGCACGAGGCAGAAAAAAATGGGCAAAGTTTCTTTCACCCTGAATGCTCCTGTTATCTAGCAGTAAATAGGTACCTGGGAGTTAGTCAGCTGTCACGGGCTGCTTCCAGGGGGTGGTGGCCTGGTCGAGGACCGGGCCGCGGGGACACTAAAGCCCCGAAATCATCTCAAGATAACCTCAAGATAACCCCGGTGTTAACACCCTGAACACCCCGGTGTTAACACCCTGAACACCCCGGTGTTAACACCCTGAACACCCCGGTGTTAACACCCTGAACACCCCGGTGTTAACACCCTGAACACCCCAGTGTTAACACCCCGGTGTTAACACCCTGAACACCCCAGTGTTAACACCCCGAACACCCCAGTGTTAACACCCCGAACACCCCGGTGTTAACACCCCCAAACACCGGGTGTTAACACCCTGAACACCCCGGTGTTAACACCCTGAACACCCCAGTGTTAACACCCCGAACACCCCGGTGTTAACACCCCCAAACACCGGGTGTTAACACCCTGAACACCCCAGTGTTAACACCCCGAACACCCCGGTGTTAACACCCCCGAACACCGGGTGTTAACACCCTGAACACCCCGGTGTTAACACCCCCGAACACCGGGTGTTAACACCCTGAACACCCCGGTGTTAACACCCCCGAACACCGGGTGTTAACACCCTGAACACCCCAGTGTTAACACCCTTAACACCGGGTCCGACCTCCCAGTCTGGCCACGACTCTTCCTGCTTAATGAAGAACTCAACAGTCATACATTCATCCACTTCATCATACATCATCAACTGACAACTGAGGCGTGAGAAGACAAAATCAGGAAGGAAAAGTCTCTGAGGAAGCGAGGTAAGGTAAGGTAATTATGAGGTGAAAGTACTAGGCCAGTATGATTATATAGCACTTGGAAGGGATATTAAGATCATCTGGGATATATAAGGACGAAGTGAAGGAATGGAAAGCTAACACTTGGACCATCGGGGATCGAACGCGGACCTTGCAAGAATCGAGAGGACGGAGTGGAGAAACGGTGCCCAAGCACTGGGACCATCGGGGATCGAACACAAACGTATTTTATAAGCAGCACAGCTCTAATAAATGTCAGCAAACTGAAGTGTACACAGTTGTTCTCACCAGTTCTTTAAGGTTTATCAATTAGTTATTGAGCTTAGTTAATGAATCAATATTAAAGTTATGTTTATCAGTTAGTTATTGAACTACGCCTGGAACCCGTAGGTGCGGGACTCTGAAGTCCTCCTCCTTGGGCTCTAGCAGCCCCAGGCTCTGCTTCAGGAGGCCGGGGTCGTTCTTGCACTTGCTGGGGTGGTTCTTCTCCGGCCCCGACCACGGCGGTCTCCGGGTTATGAGTCCCTTCACAAGCTTCCAGGTCAACTCCGGAGCTCACAGTTCCTGCGACGGCGCTGGAACCAATCGTATTGGCGTTTGCCTTTCCACTGGAGACTTTCGGCGCCGTGGAGAGGGGGGACCTGCTGCATGGTTGACAGCTTCTCCCCCGTATCAACCTACCCTGGCTTTGTGCCCTGGAGTGGCCACTCCAGACCGACAACCAGAGCACAACTCCATAGTCTCCTGAGACTGATGAATGTCTGCTACTACTACGACTAGAAGATATAGGTAATAATATATATGTAATAGTATTAGTTAACACAAAAACTATATATTGGAGGAACTCTACAACCTGTAATAAGAAGTCTTGTACTTTGAATGTAACCAATGTTGTAACTCTTTTTGTGTAATGAAATTTTAAATAAAATAAAATGACAAAATAAAAAAATATAGGGGTGAAAACACAATATGTAAGTTTATGCGGGTGCCCCACAAGGCTTCCCGGATGCTGCATGTCGTCTTCTTCGAGGTCGAGGGTCCCTACAAACGCAACCAGAGATGGTACCCCCCCCCTTCTATATATTTATATAACCTATATCTATAAAATAGAATGTTTATCCGAGGTTGGTGACCAGACACTTGGTGGGACTAGCCTCGCCCAGCTTTCCCAGATGAGTCATGTTGGGTAGGGGAGCGTCATAGCCTAGTTGGTGTCCGCCGAATTGTAATACTTTAAGAAATATCGGCATTTATATTAATAGCAAACCTAAGACAACCGTGCAGTAATAACATCTATGTAGGAGAAATCCACAAGGTCCGTGACGAGGGTTCGAACCTACGTCCGAGAGGATCCCAGATGCTGCCTTAATCGACTGAGCTACGACATGGTACAAGATTTGCAACCACAAGTTCTACTGACCTTACTTGGATCCTGCAGCCTCTCCGAGACACAAACCAGGATTTTACACAATTCCCCCCATACACCAGAGCTCTGTCAATAAGCCGTTCTACCTCTTTAAAAACGAAGTAAGGGCGAAGAGGTAGAGCGGCTTATTGACAGAGCTCGGGTGCATGGGGGGAATTGTGTAAAACCCTGGTTTGTGTCTCAGAGAGGCTGCAGGATCCAAGTATGATCAGTAGAACTTGTGGTTGCAATTCTTTTACCATGTCGTAGCTCAGTCGATTAAGGACGCGTCTGGGATCCTCTCGGACGTAGGTTTGAACCCTCGTCACGGACCTTGTGGATTTGTTCATTTGATGCATCACGCTATTGTGATTTCTGTGTGTAATCTATGTAGGAGCTTATGATATATTAATAGCAGTGCTTATAAGCAACACATCCATCCTCCATCGTGCATATATTGATGTAATGGACAATTGGATAGTAGAATTTGGTATTATTGAATTTGGATAAACCGGCAAAGGTTCCGTCAAATCAAATCAAATGTTTATTAAGGTAAAGTACATACATACAAGTTGAGATACAAACATGTTGTTGGATTTATAGATAGAGCTTGTACATACAATGTCTAAAGCCACTATTACGCAAAGCGTTTCGGGCAAGGTTGGCCCGAACCTTTGTATTTGTTTCTCATAAAACCTAACGTAACTTACCATCCAAGGCCTAATACATGCTGAGGCCAAATATAGTACATATATGTTATACTAGGCCTTGGAATATATCTGTTTGATTTTAGCTATACTTTTTCCGAACTATAAGGTGAATACAGGTAGTACCAAATTCTACTATGTAATTGTCCATTACGTCAATATTTAATTTATATGTTCGGTGCTCTACATAGTTACAAAATGTACGGAGAATGGATTGCATTTATTAAAGATATAAACATTTCATTTTGTTTTTGTTTTTTGAGATATATATAAGAGTTGTTACATTCTTGTACAGCCACTAGTACGCGTAGCGTTTCGGGCAGGTCCCTGGAATACGATCCCCGTCGCGAAGAATCGTTGTTACAACCAAGTACGCATTTTACTGCTGAGTTAAACAGAGGCTACAGTTAAGGATTTGCGCCCAGTAAATCCTCCCCGGCCATTTGGGGTGTTATGGTAGGAAAAATTAGACTGTAGCAGAGCGTAGTTTCGATCTACGGACCTCTGGGTTATGGGCCCAGCACGCTTCCACTGCGCCACTCTGCTCCACAATACATACTTATATGACCCTCAATATAATAATTACTATAATGTAGTATTAACATATTACAAAATAGCATAAGTTTTATGATTTAATAAATATTGTCAATACACTTTGTTATTAATTTTAGGTCTTTGAAGGGAAGGGAAGGAAAGGGAACTATCAGGGGGAAAGCGCCAAGCCATTACAACTATATAGCACTGGGAAGGGGTCAGGATAAGGATTTGGGATGGGACGGGGGGAAGGAATGGCAGCCAACCACTTGGACGGTCGGGGATTGAACGCCGACCTGCAAGAAGCGAGACCGTCGCCCTACCGTCCGACCCAAGTGGTTGGACACTTGGAGTTTATTTCAATGGATTATGAAAACAAACATTTAAAAGACAAATGTTTCCGCCCGGGATCGAACCGGGGACCTTGCGCGTGTGAGGCGCACGTGATAACCACTACACTACGGAAACCTGAAGTATAGTGACCTGTTATTATATGGACCAAATCCGGTTAATTGATACCGAAGATGCACATAGTTTTTCTTCAGCGATATAATATGATCAAAACACATTGCTTGAGTAATTATATAAATTAAACAAGGTTTAATAACGAAAATAGAGAGAAAATCCTGTTTTATGTGTGTACGGGGTGTGTGACGTCACGATAACATGTGAGGTTTAGTTTAGTTTAGTTCACTTATTATGCACCCCATACCCATCTTGTGGGCGGTAGTGGAAGGGGTTACAGAGGCACATAATGGGCTCTGGGACTAAACCCCACAATTCACTTAGCTAAGCAAGCGTCAATCTTGATAAGCTAGTTAAAAAATTCAGTATAAGTCGTCACATCATAAATGGGTTCGTGATTGACCACCAAGTACAGTTTTAAAATTAAGCAACTGACATATGTGGTGAGCTAGTGTCACAATTTCCTGCCCGAAACGCTTTGCGTAATAGTGGCTTTAGGCAATGTATGTACTAGCTCCATCTATAAATCGATCAAATTATGTAAAATTTCTTGAATGTATGTACCTTACCTGAATAAACATTTTATTATTTTATTGAATTGATATGTTTGTCCTGCACAACGCCCTCCCCTCCAGTGGGCAGCGGTGGATAGCTTACAATCACTTTGGTACTACCTACAGTTAGCAAACTGGGGATATTTGGCAAAAATATCTGGTAGCAGATCAGTTTGAATTAAATATTTACACATCTCTGGAACATTTGTTATAGGAAGCAGGAAAAAGTGATATTAGGGCTTCAGAGAGCGGGAGGAAGCAGTAGGAAGTATTTTTAAGGCTTCAGAGAGCAGGAGCCAGTGGTAGGAAGCAATAGGAAGTATTTGTAAGGTATGTGCTTCATGAGGAAACAGGAGGGAATATTTTTAAGGCTTCAGAGAGCGGGAGGAAGTGGGAGGTAGCAGAAGGAAGTATTAATAGGGTTTCAGAGATCGGGAGCGAGCAGGAGGAAGTATTTTTATATGTTCAGAGAGTGGTAGGAAGTGTTACTAAAGCTTCAGAGAGCGGGAGGAAGCAGGAGGAAGTGATATTAGGACTTTCGATGGCGGGAGCGAGCGGTAAGAAGCAGGAGGAAATATTTGTAAGGTTTTAGAGAGCGTAGCCTCCGTAACACAGTTGGTTAGCGAACAAATGTTTCTCGCTGTAGGGCTCTCACCATGTCAGTTGCTTAATTTAGAAACTGTACTTGTTGGCGGTCTCGAGCCCATTGTTGATGTGATGATGTGCATTGAATTTTGTAACTCTCTCAGCAAGATTAACTTGCTCAGGTAAATGAATTGTGGGGTTCAGTCCCTGAGCCCATTATGTGCCCCTGTAACTCTTCCCACTACCGCCCACAGGACGGGTATGGGGTGCATATTAAATGAACTATACCATAAACTAGGGTTATCCCATGGAATTGTCTAACTGGCGAAGTCGTTAAATACTAAGATATTACCTCAGTTCAAAATCCAAACAGAAACAATCCTCATGAACCATGGGGGAGGGGGGGGGACCTTTGACAAGCCGATGGCTTCCACTATCCGTCGAGGACACTAGAGACAGGTAAATTCAGGTACAAATCTCCCACGTTCGTTATTGTGCCTTTATTTTTTAACATATAGCTAGCTCAACCTGTAGTTTGTAATTACTTATATTGAAGGGGGTAGTAAGGCACTGCTATGTACCTACATTTGTATTGAAAAAAACATTAATAATACACTAAAACAACTTCGTAGCAGAGCGTAGTTACGATCTACGGACCTCTGGGTTATGGGCCCAGCACGCTTCCACTGCGCCACTCTGCTGCTCATGTTATTTGGATGATACATTTTATACATCTTTTATAATTTTATAATTGGTAATATTTTCTCCATAAATAAAAGTATCAGTGTTTCTGCGCAGTAACGCACCAGTACGTATTGATCTTGCGCATGGGATGCGCACATCATGGCTACTGTGCACAGCCAGCTGCGTATGACATACATCATAGCACAGCCAGCTGCGTATGACATACATCATAGCACAGCCAGCTGTGTATGACATACATCATAGCACAGCCAGCTGCGTATGACATACATCATAGCACAGCCAGCTGCGTATGACATACATCATAGCACAGCCAGCTGCGTATGACATACATCATAGCACAGCCAGCTGTGTATGACATACATCATAGCATGGGTATGTGATCACTGCTGCACACGATGGGTATGGGTTCACTACCACTCATAAACAGGACATGTATTGGAGGCACTAACGCTCACAGGATAGGTATACATGGGGTCTACAGGATAAGTATGGGATCCACTCAGCCCTGGAGGCTGATCTGTCGTGTTTGTTGAGGTCTATAGCAACTCTTCTTGCATGTAAACATTCCAAGCATAAGAATTATATTTAGTGTCTGGACCGAGATTCATCAGTCAGTTACGCAAGTACTTATGAACATGTTATCTCAATCTTTGGCGACTTTGCACATTTAAAAACAGTTACCTTGGTTACCTTGAGGTGCTTCCGGGGCTTAGCGTCTCCGCGGCCCGGTCGTCGACCAGGCCTCCTGGTTGCCGGACTGATCAACCAGGCTGTTGGACGCGGCTGCTCGCAGCCTGACGTATGAGTCACAGCCTGGTTGATCAGGTATCCTTTGGAGGTGCTTATCCAGTTCTCTCTTGAACACTGTGAGGGGTCGGCCAGTTATGCCCCTTATGTGTAGTGGAAGCGTGTTGAACAGTCTCGGACCTCTGATGTTGATAGAGTTCTCTCTCAGAGTACCAGTTGCACCTCTGTTTTTCAACGGGGGTATTCTGCACATCCTGCCATGTCTTCTGGTCTCATGTGATGTTATTTCTGTGTGCAGGTTTGGGACCAGCCCCTCTAATATTTTCCACGTGTAAATTATTATGTACCTCTCCCGCCTGCGCTCAAGGGAGCGCAGGCGGGAGAGTTTTAGGCTCTTTAGTCGGTCCCAATAGTTTAGATGTTGTATTGAGTGGATTCTAGCAGTAAAGGATCTCTGCACGCTCTCCAGGTCAGCAATTTCTCCAGCTTTGAAAGGTGCTGTCATTGTGCAGCAGTACTCCACTCTAGAGAGCACAAGCGTTTTGAAAAGTATCATCATCGGTATAGCATCTCTAGTGTGAAAAGTTCTTGTTATCCAACCTGTCATTTTTCTTGCAGTTGTGACGGCTACTTTATTGTGTTCTTTAAGGTAAGGTCTTCCGACATGAGTACACCCAGATCCTTTACATTGCCTTTTCGTTCTATGTTATGATTTGCCTGAGTTTTGTACGTGGTTTCCGATTTAATATTTTCATTTTTTCCATAGCGCATGAGCTGGAACTTATCTTCGTTAAACACCATATTATTTTCTGTAGCCCATAGAAAGACCTGATCTACATCTGACTGGAGGTTCGCCGTGTCCTCTAGCTCAGCTTATAAGGTAAATACAATAAGCATTTCTCAAATAAGTAGCTACCTCACCTCACTGCCTTACTGCTACATAGCCTTCCCGGCATGGTGCCTTCTTTTGATAATTACTTGTTCCACACCCAAATTGTATAACAAGAAGAGGTCTTGGACCCCTACTTCCCTCTTTCTTTTTTAATAATCTATATAGTCATAATTATAGCTTTAAGTATTCAATGAATAAAGTTTGTGACATTTTTACCCTTTTCCTTACCTAACATCATTTGTGCAGCATATTTTTATTTTATGTCTCACCCCAGATTTAATTTCAAAATAAAACCAAACTAAATAAATTAGAAATGGGTATGTATAGCTAAGGTACACCCTTACTACTAGGTGAACAGGGGCATTTGGTGATAGTAAATGATCCCATCAGGCAGGGCTCATCATCTCTCATATTTCATGTTCACCAGTGTTTATTTACTTAATTTATTTTATTATTTATTTATTTATTTATATATATACAAGAAGGTACATTGGGTTTGTGAGAATACATTGGATAGTACAGTATTACATTCTTGTAAAGCCACTAGTACGCGCAGCGTTTCGGGCAGGTCAGTAGATTAGAATGCGCCTCTGTGTGCCACCTATGTAGGGAGATCAGATAAGAAATCAGAAGCGGGGAGCCACATAGTGCCACTCCATATTAGGTCACCCAAGGTGTGAGTGGTAGCAGTCGAAAAAAACAGTGAAGATAGGTATCTATTATGCGCCACTATGATCATGTTCATTTACAGTAAAGTAGCTACCTATGAAGGGTAATCAGATAAGAAAATCAGAGGCGGGGTGCCACTTAGAGCCACCCCATATTAGGTCGCCAAGGTGTGGGGCAGCAACAATCGTAAAAATAGTGAAGATAGGTATCTATTATGTGTCGCTATGTTCATGCTCATGTTCATTTATACAGAAAAGTATGACAGTATATTTGTATAATAAACACTCAGGTGAGCGGTAGTTACCCCCCCCCCCCACCTCCCCCTATGGGACAGGTGTAAAAACAGGATCCCCGCAGTAGGGGTGGTCCCCCCTCACCACCCCTCCTCATACTTGATGACCTTGAGTGTACCGTAAGAGGGACCAGCCTCCCTTAGTTGTTTTTAAGTTGGATATATTTAAGCCTCTATACTTAAAGAAGGAGAAAAGAAATAATCCTGATGATTTATAGATTATATTATCAAAGTACATAGGGTTAAACATAGTCGTATTGTAGGTCATCTCCCCCCACATAATATTTATTAACAAGACCTCTCCTTCTCGCCCACAAGTCCGTTGTGGGGTCTTCCTCCCCCTCCTCCTCCTCCTCCTCCTGGGGCGAAGACGATGACTCATCATCTCCCAGAGAGTGAATGGGATGTAGTGCGCCTCCCTCAGGTGACTGACTGCTGACGTCATAGGGTTCACTCTCGCTGGTGGGGTGTTGTCCTTCCTCTCCTTGTGGTTCAATGACGTCACCACCTTCACTCTCGGTGGACATTCCTTGGGCTGAGGTGTTGGGGTGGGGCTCGGATGGTATGTCTGGGTGACCATACGCTAGGCTAGTGTATTTATTTAGGTAAAAGCGCTTATCATCAAATGCACTTAAACCCCTCTTAGTATTGAATGTGGTTGCCATCTGCCCCCCTATGTTTCTTATTTGTGAGTAATTAAAAGTATTTACTACACCATTACTGTGAAGGGTCTCTTTAAAGTGGTTATGTGTTAAAGATCTTTGCACAGCTCGGGGAATACCCTTAGCGGTGATGGAATTTTTATTGTCAAGCAAAAGCACACTATACATTTTGGGCTTGAGTGCCACAACTTCAAGGATGTGTTTATCTGACACCTCTGACTTTAACAGCCCTAAAACACCCTTTTTAGAAGGATCATACAAGGGGTGAGTTTCAGGAAAATTACTCGTATCCATCCACAAACTAAGGGGTTCTTTCCCATCTCATTAAAGACATCTTCAGCTAGTAAGGTGAAAATGAAACTGTCTGTATCACTATACACCAGTTGTACCCTATCTGAATAGTGGTTCTTAAGTACCCTGTACCAAAAATGGTACAAGCTGTATTTTGCTAGCTCAAGAATCTGGAACCCAATGTAATTAGGATGAGTAATTTTAATGAATGGTCTGGAACTGACAGACAATAATTTATTGTCGCCTAAATGCACCATTCGTTTAAAGCGGGGATTCTTCACCTCTCGTAAAAAGACCCTAGCTGAAGTCACTAGTTTGGTGTCAATGGCATAACGAGCTGGATTCAGTAGCGTTTTACCAAAAACACTGTTCGTCAGTAATTTGAAGAGTGTTTTCCTATCAATTACTGCTGGAGGCATTTCTATTGTTAACGTTGGTGTTAACAAATTCTGCCATAAAATCTGACTGGTGGAACTCGTAAATTGCATGTATTGTTTCCACTTCAAGTCCTATCTCAATAAATAGTTGTAAAAGGTGAAGAGATATGAAATAATGTTTTTTGGGGAGATGATCTCCAACCAGTTTTGATGTTTTTTGGGGGGAGGTGTGTGATGTTATTTGTTTCCAGAAGTCCCCTACTAAATGGTGAGATATCCTCCATACTTATTCCCCTATGGTGTAAACAAAGGGGCAGATCGTCTGTTAGTCTAGCTATTTCGGGTCTTAAAAGTTTGGTGTCAATTAAGAGCCAGTACCCTTTGTTAGAAGAGAAAGGCTGTTCTGTCATTATCTTTCCCCCGCTAATGAAGGAGTTCATCTCATCAGATGAAAGTCTCCTTAGTCCCCCATGGGGCAATTTCCTAGTCATACAACTCCCATAGAGGCTGTTGAAGTCGAGATAAAGTAAGAATGAAGACCTATCCTCCTGGGGGTTAAAAGATGGGTTGACATAGCGGTTGTTAGCTCTGACATAACTCCTAACTGCAGTTGTAAAACCCCCTCGTATGTTTTGTGATAAGAGATTGTGCAACGTCACATCTGCACTTAACTCCAACGATATTCTACTACTTTTCAGGAAGCAGTCGTAGGAGTACCCTGGGAGGCTGCAATAGTGTGTCAATTCTAAAGAATATATATCATTTAGAATTGCCCTGTGGTGTGTAAAAATGTCAGCCAGTAATCCTACATCACACCTCAAATAAATGAGGAGGTAGTCTTTTAATGTCCTACACCCTGTAGCCTCCCATTACTAATTTAGAATGTCTATATTCGTCCAAAGTTATACCTGATTTGTTTAGGGAGCTGTAGAACATTTCAATAGGAGGGAGTGTTGTGTCATTAAAGCAGCTGATTTTTGTGGTATATTCATAAGGGGAAAAACTGCTTACCCTTTAAGAGTAGGTGGTGACTCTTTTTGGGCAAACCCTCTATCATTGAGTGAGTGAATGTTAAGGGCTGGCTGAATCAATGTGGGTCTTTGCTAGGGATGAAGACTACCTGTAATAAAAGCCAGTGAAATCAAGAAATTTAAGCTTCCCTATTTCCACCTTAAGATATTTCGTCCCCTGTCTCATGAGGATATTGCTCTTAATATTTGAATCCATGGTAAACTCCCTCAAAATTAAGCCCATGTCATAAGCACATATTATGGGCAATTAGAACTAAACTCTCCAGAGCATTCTTGTGGCGGAGGTTGCAGTAATTACATAGAGCTCCAATATACTTGAGCTTTTCCCTAAGGTGATTCATGATGTTGAACTTGAATTGGAGGGGGTAAATACCTGCTCACAAAACTGGCAGTGAGTCTGTCTCCTAAAATGGATCATATCCTCAGAGACATGTCTATTTCATAATGGTGGGAGGGTAGATCTGATAATTTCCCATTTGGTAGCAACTCGCTGCATGAAATGAGTAACACTGTCCCCCCCAAAATAAGTAAATTTATCAACGACAGTGTGGTTCCTATCAACAATTATATAGCTGTATGCTCTAGGTCTATGTATGGCTGTAACAGAACCTAGACAATCTCAGTGCTTAGGACACACCTCGAAATCAAAATAGCCCACATGGGAAGGGCGTAACCTTTCCCCGTATTTTAAATGGAGTGTGTCCCCCCAGGATGAGGGTAAATAATTTTCTGAGTGATGTCGCAGGAAGATGAGTGATTTGTTAGCTCAGACGAATTTTGATATTCTGAGAGACAGTTTCTACAGAAGACTGTCTTTCGTTTGTGGCTGCGAGTAAAGTTCCGAAGGAACTTATCGAACTCTTTTTATCAAGGCCACATGAGATTCCCCCAATAACAATATAAAGGAACTATGAACGAGTACTGTCTGCTACCACGACGACAAAGAGAGACGTGATAGACGCCATCTGTATGTTTGTGTATTGAATACAAAAAAAATGGATAGTTTATTTCTATTCTCCAATTTAGAGATATCCTCCCAAGACAGAGGGAAGATAAATTGTTCGTATTTGACCATTTTCCTAACCCTAGAGGTGAGACTCTACAAGTCTCCCTATACGTCTCCACTTCCACCCTTGTTGTGACGCCAGAAAAGCAGCAATGCACTGAATAATACATGTTTTATTGTTACCAGCCGGGTTGGGTTGAAGACCTCATGCCGTTCCCCTTAGAAATGGGGGATAAGGGACATAATCCCCCAAAACTGACCTTACACTTGCATTACAGATGACGATTTTGAGGAAATCGACATTATATAATATGAAACCACTCCCCTCTGTTTCATGAAAGGAAGATCTTCCAGTCGTGTAATCATATAAGCCACCCAGCTATCAATAAGATT